>NW_020954585.1:19941614-19945933 GCF_900497805.2 Vombatus ursinus
CTTCTCCTTCTCCTTCTCCTTCTCCTTCTCCTTCTCCTTCTCCTTCTCCTTCTTTATTTTTTTTTTTTGGGGGCAAGGCAATTAGGGTTAAGCGACTTGCCCAGAGTCACACTGCTAGTAAGTGTTGTGTGTCTGAGCCTGGATTTGAAATCAGGTCCTCCTGACTCCAGGGCCAGTGCTCTATCCACTGCACCACCTAGCTGCCCCCACTCCTTCTAAGTCTTCTCCCTGCCTTAAATCTTTCTCTTACCCATATAGCTGCCAGAATGATTTTCCTAAAGTGCAGGTTTGTCCATGCTACTCCTTTCCTCACTAAACTCTAATAGCTCCCTGTTACCTCTAAGATCAAATACTGTATAAGATCCTCTGTTGGGCTGTTAAAGTCCTTCACAACCTGGTCCCTACCTAGTTTTCCAAACTTATTATAAATTCCTCCCTTTTCTATACTCCATAAAGTCACTGTCCTTCTTGCGCTTCCTTACATTTGACAGACTCACCTCCTATTTCTGTGCCTTTGCACTGGCTGTCCTGCAGGCCTGTAATGGTTTCCCCCCTTATTTTCAAATCTTAGAATCCCTGACTTTCTTCAAAACTTCATTCAAATGCTATCTTCTTCATGCCTTTTCTGCTCTCTTCATTTTATATTCAGGAATATCAGAAATCTCAAGCAAATCTCATCTGTATCTAATTTCAAGTAGCTGTTAAAAGGGTACTTTTTTACTGAATGATTTTCACTCTCTTCATTTTATAATTATCTTATGCAAATTAAGCTAGAGAAGAGATTGAATTTCATCAACTGCTGGTTTGCTTACATAGACTTGAATATCATTATAATCTGAATGTAAATGACTGCAGAGAGTTACCCTTATTGATATGCGTTGAAAATAAACCTGGATATTATCTTTTTGGTTAATCCTATATAATTGTTTCAATATCTAATTATTTGGTTTGGAGGCTAGACAAGATGACTTAGAAGGTTTTTTTCCCCCCAAATATCAAATTCTATGATTCTAAAAACCCTTTAAGGTCAGGGATGGAATTTTTTTGATCTTTCTCTTTCCCCCAGTACCCATGACCCATAGCCTTAGACATGGTAAGTGCTTAATGTGTGCTTATTGACTTAAATTGAATTTTATACATGGCATAGAATTAGGGAATCAATATGTTATGGTAGAAAGAGCAAAGGACTTGCAATCAAAAGATCTGAATTTGAGACTTGAATCTGCCTCTTGCTAATTGTGTGACCTTGAGTGAGTTCTTTTACTTCTCTATACCTCACTTTTCTTAGTTGTAAAATAGGTGTCACCTGTGCGAACCTGGGCAAAGAACATCATTTCTCTTGGCTGCAGTTTCCTTAGTGGACAAATGAGAGGGTTGACCTTAAAGGCCTCTACCAATTCTGTCTACAATCTGTAATAGTACTATCTATCTCAAAGAGTTGTGAGGAAAGAGTTCTGTTAACTGCCAAGTACTATATAAATGTGACTTGTTCTTATAGTTAGTGTTTTACAAAAGGCCCTCTTTTTGTTTTGTTGAGAATCTCACTGCACTCTCCCTAAATCTTTGATCTGTCCCAGGGTTTTGATTATCCATTAGCCTAGATAATATAAAAATGTTTTTTTTCTCATTATGGAGATGAATGTGGGGCAAGTTATTCTCATTAGATGAAACAATAAGCGTTGCACTTATCAGACTTATCAGGAATCGCTGTTCCATAAAGTGACAGAAACTCCTTTTTTCCCTCCAAAATCATCAAGTAAGAGTGAAACATTGAGGACAGCATGACAGAAAGGGCAACCAGCAGAATATGGCAGATGAGGGAGACCAGTATACTTAGGGATACCTAAGTATACTTTTTCACTTGCTTGTTAAAGAGAAATCTCACTTTAAAATGTTGCATTCTTTCTTTTGGGAATAAGTAGGGAAGAGAGGGCATCAATGCTTTGTTGTTCATTTTTCCTTTTGGAAGAGGACAAATGACATCCCAGGGTGATATCTTGGCTTGATTGTGAATTGGATTTAAGTGAGGCAGGATTGCACTGTCTTCAGCTTCATTCTTTCAGAGTCAGCAAAGTCCAGTGGCAGAACAAAAGTCAAAAGGACTGGCTATGGTCTGGGATGCAGCATGTCTGACCAAGCTCTCAGCTTTCCACAGCACCTGCTTTAGCCACATTCATGGCCATTGAAACAAATTATTCTCATCCACCCAATCTTTGGGGGAAGTCTTCACATTTTGGGGTAGACATCCCCTTAACTTACTGATGAGTTAGAGGCTGCCTATTATTTACCCTCAGGTTTAGAACCCGGTTGTAGCTGCTGTAGGCTACAGCATGCAGTGTCTGCCCTCAAGAGCTAACAACTCAATCTAATTATCCTCTTCTAGAAAGTAGAATGAACATCAAATTACTCCCACTCTACTAATGAATACATTAAAATATGCATGAAATTTTCCCACATTTACATAATAGACTTATCCCTACCAGGTAGAGTAGAGGGTGTATGCCTGGGGACCAAGAGAGCAGAGACAAAGAAGGAATAGGTAGATAGGTCTTCAATGGGGCAATCCTGCCAGGTCATAGAAGCACCTCAGGACTAAGCCCATTCTAGAAATCATTAAGTGTGCAACCTGCAGCCATTGACCCAGCTAAGGAAGCACTGACAGGAAGTCAAAGAGTTAGAAACACTGACATGACACCATGGTGTCACCTCAGTTGAACAAAGAAAAAGGAAGGTTAGTGTTTAGGCAATGGTGCCAATGGGGCTGGGGTGGGGATGGTGGTAGTAGTCTTGGGTGCAATTGAGGGGCATTCAATAAAAATAAGGGGGGGGTAGAAGCATAAGAAATGAAGAAAAGATAAGAAAAATTTGAAAAATCTGTTCATACATATTTTATCTATTATGTAACAGAGTTAAAGTTGTAGTGATTACATTATTTTCCAAATAAATGCACCAAATGCAAGTTATAACTGATCAGTGGTCAAGTCTGCCAACAGGTCTTAACAAGCAAGTATTGGCAGGTCAGCATGTTGTCCATTGTTGGGAAGTCCAGCATGTATAGGCAGGAATATATGCATGTCATGACTTGTTTACAATATAATACTATATGGTTACATGATGTAATATTGCATCATCAAAATTTCAATGCAGAACCCCCCCCACAAATTTACAATAAATTATTAAATTTAAGATGCGTCAAAATATTTTTACATTTTTCAAAAAGACAGAAATTAAAAAAACATTAAAGGGTTAAAGAAAATAGATTTAAGGGGGAACTGAGTAATTTTTTTTAAAAGGGGGTGGTAGACCAAATAAGTTAGGGAACCTCTGCTAGTCCAGACATTAGTGAACTTAGTAATTCCTGCAGAATTTCATCAAGAATATTTGAGAATTTTCTCTTACAGAATCAAAAGACAGTTGATTAGATTAGAAATTTGGTTAACTCAAGAATTAATGTTAAATATGGCAAGCATGCTGTCTGTTGACTAAACACAGTATTCCTAACCTTTTTTTAGGGAATGGACGTGGAGTACAGGCTGGACAATGGAGCTACAGCCAGGGAGCTGAGAATACCAATACATATGAGAACAAATATACCTAGTGTAATAGAGAAATATATTCTCATTTGCTTTTGTAGCAAGATTACAGGCAGTGTCTGCCAATTCTGCCCCTCCCCATTCCAGTGATCCCATTGCTATTTTTAGGCTTCTCATTGCTTCAGGGTAATTTGCATGGGCTAATATCTATCACTACTTGGGATGACAGAAGCTGGAAAGGCAAAGAGTTAAAAGTGTGAATGTTTTCCTCCAGCCTGGAAGAGAGATGCTGATTATTGGGGGAAGGGATGCACAGTTTGCATCCTGAATAGAGGAAGAGGTGAATGCAATTGAATATCCTAATTCAGATTAAAGTGAGGGCTGGGAAACCCTTGGTTAAGAAAAGTAAATTAGGAAGTTTTCACAAGGGTGTTTAGGAGGTCTGCACAGTATTCCATGGAGGCAGCTAAGTGACTCAGTGAATAGAGTGCAGGGCCTGGATGAACTGAGTTCAAATCCTGTCTCAGACACTTACCAGCAGTGTGACCCTGGGCAAATCACTTAACATCTGTTTGCCTTAATCCCCTGGGGAAGGAAATGGCAAAGCAGTCCAGTATCTTTGCCAAGAAAACTATTTGGAGAGTATGGTCCATGGGGTCACAAAGAGTAAGACATAACTGAATAACACAGTCCTCCAATTTAAAATTTTTTATTCTTATTTTTCATTTATTTACTCTAGCCATCCATCCATCCATCCATCCATCCATCCATCCATCCATCCATCCA
>NW_020954585.1:19945943-20136323 GCF_900497805.2 Vombatus ursinus
ATCTATCTATCTATCTATCTATCTATCTATCTATCCATCCATCTATTGCTCCAGGTTAGAAATCTAAGCCTGACTAACAGAAGAATAGAGCTGTGTTAGCTGGCCTAGAGGCATGTTGTTCCTAACTATCTCATTATGGTGAGGAGTTCCTAGGCTAAGATGGGACTTGGAGGAACTTGAGCTGGCAGTTGTTTGTTGAAGAGTGTCAGTGACAAAGGAGCTTTTAGATCACTAAAGACTTGATTTAAATTGAGACCTGAGATAGCTGAAACTCAGGAGCACTGGTGCACAGAGGCAGGATGAGGAAGAGTTTGGGGGTGGGATGAAAAAAATTCATGGGTGAAGGCAAGTTGAGAGTGACAGATCTGAGGCTAGCTAGATATAGGAAAATCTCACCAATCAGGATAGTCCAGAAAGTATTCCCAATGTCCTCCTGGCCATGGTCTCTTTCACTCCCAACTTGCCTTCACCCATGTATTTTCCTCATTCCATCCCCAATTGCCTTTCTACCTTCTGTTCCAGAAATTGTAGTCAAATCAACACTACCATTATTTTTGGAAAGGTTGCATCAAGTAATAGGTCTATTGTTCTGCTTACCATTCCTTTCACCTTTCAGACCCCAAACACTCTTCCTTATATACATACATGCACATACATATATACACATACACATATATTACATATGTATGTATGTATATATGCAGGTGTACAGGTATATATACATACATATATAGGTGTGTATGCGTATGTACATATATATAATATACATACATATATATATACACACACACATAGTTTTCTCTACCATTAAAATTTAAGCTTTTTGAGGGCAGAAACTATCTTGCTTTTTTATTTGTGTCCTCAAATTTTATCACAGTGCAGAGCACATAGTAAGCATTTAATAAATGCGTTTCCATTTATTCAGTCCTTTCTTTTTGATTTGGTGCTTGCTGGTGATCTGAGACACATGAGAGGTAAAAACAAGACAAATTCCTATTTTTTAGGATAGCTTGAGTTGGGGCATGAGCAAAAAGTGTTATTGAAAAGTATTTAAGAGAATGCAGCAGACTAATGGTTCCTATTTGTTTTGTTCTACAAACCCTTTCAACAACAACAAAAATGGATTGTGAAGACCTAGGGTAATTAATATATTAGTCACAATATTCTTTAAGATTTATTCATTAATTGCTTACAAAAAGTACAATGAAAGTTTCTGCCCCTCCCAAGCTCCAAATGATCATTTGTACCATATGATTATAATTATAAAATTTTATTCTACCTATAACTAGGAAAACTAAATATGAAATCATAAAATTTTAATAAAATAATTATGAATGTTTTATGTGGGATTGTCTAGAAAAAATAAAAGACATAATCCAATTAGATCTTAAGTACATAGTATTATCCACAAAATGTTGTATTACATTTCTTTGTTTTACAATTTTTTTTGACCACAAACAACATTTTAAATGAAATAAGTTGCGATTCGAGAAATATTTCACATAATACAACAAACTTAATTTTGATGTTGGAATTTTTTATTTGAACAAAGTTTAGCAATATTTAGCTCCACACTAGAAAAGCAGAACATTAAATCTAGTTCTGCTTCAAGTTTACTTCTGTATGTTAATTTAAAAAGTAAATAAAGTAAAAATTCTTGTTCACATGTCTATGTGATGGAAAATAAAAATGGTGGGTAATTTTACAAGCTCACTTGCTAAGAGATGGAAATTCTTCTTCTTTTTTTAATTTAAGCCACCAAATCAATAAAAAATGAATAGCTACTTATAATATTCTTTAAACTGGCCAATGACAAGTGCTGTATTAAAAAAATGTACTTGAAATTCAATTTTATATTTTTTTTATTTAAAAAAAAGTTTATATGTAAACTATCCTTTGTGAGGAATGAATCTCTTCAGATATGACTTGCTTCTGTTCTACCATCTATACCACTATCTATAATCTAACAGAAACTCGACTCAACAGATTTGCCAACTAGTTTGAAAAATTTGAAAATCTGCCAGATAGAAGAATAGTAATATAAGTAGAGAATGAGTTTAAATAGGAAAACAGCCATATTTCAATGAGAAGCAGCATAGGTTTGCTTTTGCAGAACATTTGTGATGATCCATGCTGGTTTCAAGATGGTTTGTAATATACCCAGTGACCACGGTTTTCAAACAGCTTGACATTTGTGCTACAAGAATGCAAATGTTTGTAATGTCTTAATTGTGTGATTATGTAGTCAGTGAGGTATTATTACATGGTAACAGAGGGGAATGAGATAGCTACTTTGGTGCAAAGTACAGAACATAAATGAGTGCATGTGCAAGCATCTGATAATCCAGTGGGAATCAGTTTATGCTTGAATGTTAAACCTTCATGGTGGTTTGGAAACAATTTGATGACAGATTGAGAAACTGTACAAATATGTCATCAGAGTTTGATGTGACTGCTGCACAAACACCAAAATCATTGTAAATATGATCATGATAGTTTTAAATAATGGTGGAAACAAACCTATAATGCTTCAGATATTCATATTGTTGTTGTCACAGAGGAAAAAATATTTGTAATATAATTGGGCAATTATTTGCTGCTTATGGTATCATTAAGTAATTTTTAGTGGGAATCCCTTGGACCATCAAACCCCAAGGAGTTTATGAATGACTAAATGAGGACTACTGTAGCATTGCACTAGAGATCAATGTTTGCTGTCAGATATAAATTACACAGCTCTTACGTACATTAAGACCTAGGAGTCAAGAAACTGCTTTTTCTTGGGGGAACAATTCTCTTCTCATCTGAAAAGAGAGAGAAGTGAAATCTTGCAAGAAGTGAGAGGTGAACAATGTGCTTAGGATGGGACATGACCTTTCCAAGGCCATATGACTGGGAGAGGGAGGAGGGGAGAGTGACCACCTCCCCCAGCCATATCTGCATCTGCTCCTGTCGACATTCCTGTGACTGCAAGCTTGCAAGGAGAGAGAGTGAAGACATAAAAAAAAGGGAGGGGGCAGGTAGGTTGTGCAGTGGATAGAGTGCCAGCCCGGATTTGTACGTCATGGAGAACGCAGGAGCATGTAATGAATTTCCCTGTAAATTTCTGGCGTCATATGTGGCTCAGCATTGAAAGACTTAGACTTTTAGATAATGAAGCAATCCTCTTATTGGCCACTGAAGAGCTGGTGACTCAGTGAACCTTAAAAAGGGGGTGACTCTGCCCTTTATTTCTCTTTTCCTTCAGCTCCATGTATAGTGACTAGTTCTCCCAGTGTTTCCCATGAGAGGCTGCTGATGGCTCCCTGTTCTCTTCTTGTTGCTGTTTAGTCGTTTTTCAGTCATGTGCAACTCTTTATGACCCCTTTTGGGGTTTTCTTGGCAAAGATACTGGAATGGTTTGCAATTTCCTTCTCTAGCTAGCTCATTTTATAGATGAGGAAACTGCAGCAAACACGGTGAAGTGACTTGCCCAGGGTCACACGGGTAAGTAAATGTCTAAGGCTGGATTTGAACTCAGGAAAAGGAATCTTCCTGACTCCAGGCCCACTGCTGTATCCACTGGGCCCCCTAGCTGTCCCCTCACTGTCCTCTACTCCAACAAAAATGGCAAACTGTGAGCACTTGGCAGGTCAAGTACACGATTTATTTAGGAGATCCTGAGCCTGAGTTCTGGGCTGCTTCTTTTGTCTCTTTTCAGCATATAGGTGACTAAGCAGCAGTGCTGAGAAGGGACATTTCCAGCCTTGAAAGACAACTTTATGAGTCTAGCATCGGTAGGAATATTCTGATCCTATACACTTCTTTTTTTTAAAATTTATTTTTATTTTATAAATAGTATTTTATTTTTTCCAATTACATATAAAGATAGTTTTCAACATTCATTTTTATATGACTTTGAGTTCCAAATTTTTCTTCCTCCTTTCTCTTCCCTCCCCCCTCCCCAAGACGGCAAGCAATCTGATATAGATATACATGTGCAATCATGGAACCATATTTCCACATTAGTCATGTTGTGAAAGAAGAAACAGAACAAAATGAAAAAGCCATAAAAACAAAAACAAAAACAAAACAAAAAACGTGAAAATAATATGCTTTGATCTGCATTCAGGCTCCATAGTTCTTTCTCTGCATGTGGATAGTATTTTCTGTCATGAGTCTTTTGGAATTGTCTTGTGATCCTACGCCCTTCTTAAAGATGACCGTGGATAGGAAAAGGAGACTCAGACCCTGGCCTGGTTTGCCAGAGGACATTTACCTGGAGGAAATTGCTTGAATAGTACAGAGCTGAGGTGAAATGTGCAGTGCTTATTCAGCAGTCCCACAAACTGCTTTTTGTTCTGATGTTTGTATCAACTTCTTAGGAGAGTATGAGCAGTTATTTTACTCAGTTTATCAGTAATTTAATTTATCAGTTATTTTACTACTGATTTTTGTTTAATTCCTTTGTAATGTGCCTTTCTGATTCTCTTGTTTTAAGCATTTCTTTTATGTAGAAGAAATAAACAGATGCCCTAATCCTGATTTATGTGGGTACCTTCCTGGTATCAATTTTTTTTTTTTAGGGAAACCCTAGAATGAGCCAAACCTAAAACTTCATGATTCTCCCTGTAACTTCAGGGTTGGGATTTAAAGATGCAGAGAGTTAAAGAAAGAGCACTTGACCCATCCATTTAGGGGCCATGGTCTCCCAGGTCTGAATCCAGTCTGTCCCCATGCATTAGAACACAGTTGAAAGAGGACCTTTACTGGAGCAGGAGAAGGTAAGCACCCATTTTCTCTGGGCCCAGTATTAGGTTCTTTTTATATATACTTGCTAAGTCAAAAGATACTAGTAGCACAAATAGTATGAGATGAAGGACTACAAAATATTAATTTACTCTTGAAAAGGTTAGGAACCACTGTGTTAGAGGACAATTAGAATTCAAGAATTCTAGGATCTCTTCATAGCTTTGTTCTCTATTTATAACCCAAGCTTTTCAGTTACTAATATTTCTGTGTCTTTGTTTCCTTATTTTAAATATTAATCTATAGTTTAAGAGTCAGTGTGACATAGTAGATAGAAGAAAAAATAGAGTTTGAGTCCCATGTCTGACAGGTACTGGCATGTAACATTAGACTAATATGCAATGATAAAGAAAGTTACGTGTGCCAGTGAAACCAAAGGTCAGATCCATCTTTTTGTGAAATGTTTAATGAAATGAAAGATATCTTTGTCTTTCCTTAAGTATGCATTCTGCAGTTGGTATTCTATACTGCAGGCATAATAGACTACTGGAGAAAAATTGATTCAAATGAAGGTATTAGATTTGTTGCTTGAAATCTATTCATTAAAACCGGCTATTGAAGAACTCAGCCTGTATGTTTGTACAGTGATTGGTCAGAACTCTTATCCTATTTGTGATTCAGAAATGGGAAAATAGCTCGAGTTGTTTTCCAATGATGGGTGGATTTTCTTGTGGAATAACTAGACAGCTGCAACTATGGGGCCATCTTGTGGATAGCATATGTATTTAGAAATGAGATGCAGATTTAAAGGTTTGGGGGATTTATAGTGTTTGTTGGGGATGTTTATTTTGAAATCCTGTTTGGAAATTTCTATGACATAAACAGAAATGTAGGATCATAAATTATTTAAATGTTCTCAACACCTGGCTCCCAGTAGTACAGACATTTTCAGAAGAAATGCTGACTATTCTGATGAGTTCTTTTTTTCTCTCCATCTAATGCCTCCTATCTCACCCAATCAAGATGAAAAAGATTGCATTTAATTTTCTTTTTTTTTAAATTTTTGTGTTGCTTGGGCATAGGGCTCTTGGGAAGAAGCAAAAGCAGGAAGATTAAAATGCTTTTCTTACACATGATCTTTGTTTTCTACTGTGAAAACAGTAACATATCTACCTCCAGTTTTTCCTTCCTTCAAATCCATCTTTCATGCCAACTCTCATTAATTGTCCCTAGGGACCTTTAATGTCTCCCTTATACAAAAGTACATATGCCTTTACCTGGCTTTCAAGGATCTCTTCAAATCACACCCCTCACCATACCTTTTGTAGCCTTATTTTCTTCCCTCCTTTACTTCTCTACATGAACTCTCCATTTTATTCAAGTTGTTTAGCTGGGTTTTTTTTTCAGTCATGTCTGAGTCTTCATGACCCCTTTTGGGTTTGTCTTGGCAGAGATACAGGAGTAGTTTGCCATTGCCTTCTTCATCTCATTTTACAGATGTGGAAACTGAGGTAAACAGGGTTAAGTGACTTGCCCAGGGTCACACAGCTACTGTCTGAGGTCAGATTTGAATTCAGGAACACGAGTCTGCCTGATTCCAGGCTTGGCATTCTATTCAGTGGCCTACTCTATATTCAAACTGGTCCATTTACTATCCCCAAATGTTTCTTGTGCTTTTCTGGAGTCTTTGCTTACACTGTTTACTTACCCTTAGAATACCTCATGAAGGCTGATCCTCTGGGGTAAAGGACTTATGACTCTTTCAGCTCCTAGGGACCTCAGCTCCCTCCTAGAACTTATCCAAAGACCTCTTCCTTTTGGCCTGGGGCTTTCTTTCTTACCTTCTAACTTTTCTCATCTCTTATCTTGGGCTCAAGGACTGGAAGTATGTGCTATCTTTTAACATACTTGGCTCCCAGATCAGTTACATCTGACTCCTAATTAGCTTTTTCTATTTCTTTTGTGGCTATGTTCAGGGTTCAGGGGTACTGGGACCCCCAAAATCACAACATACAGGTCCTGCCTGAAAGAATTCGACCAAGCCTTCTTTCAGCCAAGGAGAAGGTTTATCAGAACATCTGTCACATTGGGCAGACATTAGTGAGCTGTTGGCTGGATTGTAAGAATCTGAGCACCTTAATGGAGATGAGATGGACCTTATATACAGTAAGAGTGTGGGAGGGATCTAGCAGTGGCCAAGTAGTTTGTGGGAACAGTGAGGTAACAAAATGCCAGGGACCTGGACCACTTGGCCAAGGGAGAATGAAGACTAGATAGGATTAAGGGTGGGAAGTGGCCATAGTGGGGTAAAACAATGAAGGGCTAGGCTAGGCTAGGGTTAAGAGAATTGGGAGATTGGGTGTAGCTACAATGAAAGGCCAGTTGATGGGATTATAGCCTCAGGCAACTGCCAGAGATTTGGCCTTGTGGGAAAGTCCAGGGTTTTTCCTTTCTGGGGTCCAGATCCCAACCCCATCAGCTATTATATCTTGGTTCTCAGTTCTAGCACTGGCTCCCTCTTTGTTTTCTTGTCACTGCTATCACTGAACCCCAGAGTACACCCTCCTGTGCCGTGAGTCTTGGACTATAACCCCTGTGCTCTGAGCCTCAGAGTATATCTTCTAAGGTTTACTCATTCAGTAGTCAGCAAGCATTTATTAAACATTTACTACATGCCACAGCAGCCTGGAACCTGTGGCCTTAAGACCACATGTGGCCTTCTAGGTCCTTGGGTGAGGCCTTTTCACTGAGTACAAGTTTTACAGAACAAATCCTTTTATTAAGGGGATTTGTTCAGTCAAAGGGCCACACTTGAGGACCTAGAGGGCCACATGTGGCCTTGAGACTGCAGGTTCCCCATCCCTGCATAGGCACTTAGGGATCCAAAGAAAAGAAAAAAAAAGTCACTGCTCTAAAGGAGCATAGTTCTAATGAGGGAGACAACAGATACATAGATGTGAGGTACATAGAGTCAATGAAGGTAATCTCAGAGGGGAAGGGACTAACAGCTGGAGGGACCAGAAAAGATCTAGAGAAGGAGGGATTTGAGTTGAGCCCTGAAGCAAGCCAGAAGGCAGAGGGGATGGAACATTTCATGCAAATGTATTTAAGGAGTTGCAAATTAGGTCAGAGTAGCTTGACTATAAAGTGTATGGAGAGGATAAGAAGGTGTAGGATCGCTGGAAATATAGGATAAGCCCAAGTTAAAAGAGCTTTAATTTAAAAAGAAAAAAGGATTCTTCGTTTGATCCTGTAAGTGACAGGGAGCCACTAGAGGTCACTGAGTGAGGGTGGGTGAGGGTGGATGGGTAGAGATTGACTTGGCCAGACCTATGCTTTAGTAAAAACATTGGCAGTTTAGGGGAGGATGAATTGTAGTGGAGAGAGACTTGAGGTGAGGAGAAAAGTTAGAATGCTATTGCAGTAGTCTGGGCAAGAAGTGATAAATACATAAATTAGGGTCGTAATTATGTGAATGAAGATAAGGGGGACATATACAAGATGTTATGAAGTTACAAGTTATAAGATTTGGTAATGGATTGGAGAAGGTGGATGTGGGGTGAGTAAGCGTGAGGAGTCAAGAATGATATTGAAGTTGTGAGTTTAGGCAACTGGGGGCTTGTTAGTGCCCTCCACAGCAATAGGGAAGTTGAGCAGAGGGCAGAATTTTGGGGGAAAGATAGAAGAGTTCAGACTTGTTGAGTCTGAGATATCTGTAGAGCATCTAGTTTGAGATACAGTGTAAGGCAGTAGGAAATGTGTTGCCTCTTAGCCAAGAGGTTTGGGTTAGACACATAGATAAGAGAATTATCTGCATAGAGATAATTGAACCTATGGAAAAAAGCAAAGGAGCCTGAGAAGGAATGAATCCACAGATAGAACAAGGAGAGACCAATGCCATGAAAACCTAGGGAGTAGAAAGTACAGAGGAGAATATGATCAACCCTGTCAACAGCTGCAGAAAGGTCAAGAAGGAGCAAAATTAAGAAAATGTCATTTGATTTGGCAATTAAGAGAACAATAATGACTTTGGAGAGGTCAGTTTCAGTTGAATAATGATGTCAGAAGCCAGATTATAGAGGGTTTAGAAATGAATGAGAGGAGAGGAAGAGGAGAAACAGTACATGATCTTTTTTCATAGAGTTTAGCTGAGAAGGGGAAGAGAGCTATAGGGTAATAGCTAGAGAGTGTGGCAGAATCTGGAAAAGGTTGAAGGAGGTGTTTGTGGGTAATAGGTAAAGAACTGATAGTGAGAGATTGAAATTAAAGAAAGAATATGCATGATAGCGGGGATAATCTGTTGGAGAAAACAGGAGGGGATGGGATCAAGGGTACATGCAGAGGAGTTTGCCTTGGCAAGAAGAGGGGTTATTGGTTAACCTGAGACCAGAGAAAAGGAGGAGAAAATGGAGCAAATGTTTAAGTGCCTAAGTGACAAGAGAAGAAGAGGAAGGGAGAATGGGCAGCTCTGGCCGATGGTTTTCAATTTTGCAGTTAAGAATTAGGTAAGAGCCTTGGCTGATAGGATGGGGAAGCTTGAGAAAAGATGAGAAGATTTAGAAGAGTTATGGGATAGCAAATCGATTAAAGAGGCATAGATTATTTACTTGCTGCAGGAAAAGTCTAGTTGAAATCGTAGTGGGCTCAATCAGCATAGTTTTGTAGTTTCTCTAGCTCCATTAAGCACTTGAATAAGAGTTAAGGTAGCAGATGATGGGAGTAACATGGGGCTTGGCAAAGTATGATTGGTAATAGGACAAGGGGTCAAAGGATGGGAAGGTGGACAATAGTATAGAGTCAACCAAGGGGTCAAGATAGGAAAGGGAAAAGAATGTAGTCTGTGCAGGGGTGGTGGCCTGGCATTCGTTGGTTGTTGTCCTAAGTGCTTGAAGAGAACCAGAACAACCTCACTGTTCCCGGGTCAAAGTACAGTGTGTCTGATTGTGGCTGATCACACCAATACAAGCTCAGAAGGCTCTACCACAGTAGGCACAAGTAATCCATATAAACATTCGGAGTGAAGATAGATCTAAATTTGTGCGTCTCACATTTCTTTTGAGCTACTGCGATTCTTCTATGCTCATAGAGCACAGCACCTTCTCTGATGCAGGCATGCCATGCCGGGCACTCCTGTGTCAGTGTCTTCTTGTCTCACAATTGATGAGCTGGCTATATTATTTGAATGCCAAATGTAAATTTGCCTAAAAGACTATTTTACAGAACTCACACAAGGCAAGTGCTCACACAGAGGTCAGAAGAAGTGATACAAGGACACTCTCAAGGCCTCTCTGAAAAACTCTGACCCGGGAAAGAACTGAGGGGGATGGAGGGAATGGGCCCTATGGTGAGGACAAAGAACAGGGCTCATAAAGCATAAGGAAAGATGGAATGATAAATGATTATGATCAGATAAGGGGATTTTGTAATTTATCATGACTGATATTTTTGTTGTGCTTTAATATTTCAAAGGTGCTTTAAGTGTGTTATTTCATTTGATCATAGAATGTTAGTCCTAGAAAGAATCTTAGATAGAATCCAGTTCAATAATCTGATTTTATTGATGTGGAAGCAAAAAACCTGTGAGCTGCTACGACTTCTCCAGGCTAGGCACAAACTAGTTAGCAGTAGAGAGTAAGTAGAGTAAGAGTAGGTGGCGCAGTGAATAGAGCACCGTCCCTGGAGTCAAGAGGACCTGAGTTCAAATGTGACCTAAGACACATAACACTCTACAGCTGTGTGACTCTGGGCAAGTCGCTTAACCTCAGTTGCCTCACCCACCACCCCCCCAAAAAAAAGAGAGAGAAGAGAAACAGTACAGAGAAAACTAGAATTCATGTCTCAGTCTAGTGTTCTTTTCCAGGACACCATGCTAAAATAAATATAAATATAAAAATTGATTGGTAGATGAACTTTAAATTTGAAAGCTGTTGACACTGAAGAATGATGGGCATTATTCTCTTTTAGGCAAGGATTTAAATGGACTAGAGTGAGAATGAGTCTGATACAATTAAGTTAGCCATTTATAGAATTAATTTTTCCCTGTGGCTCCATACATGTAAACTGCAATTATGAATGAAATAATTATATGATGCAAATGAGCTTATTATGATGCTATTGGGGATCACATACAGAACATTTCTCAACTGTTGGAAAGCTACCTGATCTTGTGGTCCAATGGTTTCATTTTTTCAAGAATGAAAGAAACTGGAAGTAGATGAGTACTATGTTCTATGTTCTTGGAATCTCGTGGAAAAACATGGGTGTGGCTGTTTTCTTTTGGGGGACACACATTTATACAAATTCACACACATATTTCTATATAACATACATATATATATATATGACTATATATTCAAATCACTTCATGTACATTATTCATTTGCTCCTTGAAACAAGTGAGAAAGCTCAAGTAGTAATAATTACCACGTTACAGAAAATTAAGCCTCAGGGAGATAAAGAAAACACTTACCCAGGGTAAATCAGCATTTAACACTCAGAGTTGTTGTGAGGATCAAAAAGCATTTAGCATGGTGACTGGCAAATAGCAGGGGCTATATAGATGCTTATTCCCTTTCCTTAGCTTTTTCAAGTTTATACTGCTGCTAAGTGGCAGAGCTGAAGCTGGGAAGTAGGCCCTCTGACTCCTGATATGCCCTAGTATGGTCTACTGTACCAGATAGATTTCTACCTTTTACAAAGATACTAAGTCATGCCTTAAAGGCTTGGTTCTTTACTTTGTCTAAAAAAATTAATATTTATTTCTATATTTACACCACCATTTCCCAATTTATTCTTTTCTTCCTCTTTCCAGAGAGCAATGCCTTATAACAATTTTTTAAATAAAAAATTCTGCAAAACTAACTAATATATCAAAAGCACTTGGCAACATGCACAATATTTCATACCTGTGGCTGTCTATCTCTTGTAAAGAAATGGCCCAGAGGTACTTTCTCATTCCTCATTTCTCTAGCTTGGACCAAGTATGCTCATTATAATTTCACAGCAATCAGTTGTTATGCTTATTTTTCTTTCCATTTACATTGCATTTATCACATATATTGATTTTCTGGTTCTGCAACTTTACTTTGCATCAATTCTTTTAAGTCTTATAATGTTATTCTGTATTCATCATATTCATTGTTTTGTTTTGTTTTGTTTTGAGCTTATGTAGTACAGTGGATAGAATGCTGGGACTGGAGTCAGGAAGATGAGCTCAAATGTGACTTCAGACACTAGCTGTGTGACCCTGGGCGAGTCACTTAACTCTGTTTGCCTCAGTTTCTGCCTCCGTAAAATGAACTAGAGAAGCAAATGGCAAACCACTCTACTATCTTTGCCAAGAAAACCCCAAATAAGGTCACAAAAAGTTGGACACAAGTGAAAACAACTGAAAAACAACATAGTATTGTAATATTCCATTGCATCCATTTCAATGCTACAATTTAACTATTATCCAATAGCAGGATAATTATACTGTGTATTTTACTTCTTTAATACTACAAAGAGGGTTTCTGTAAATCCTTAGTTGTATTTCTTTTTGTCATTGACTTACTTGAAGTGTATGACCCAAAGTAATCTCTAGGTCAAAGGATGTAGGCATTTTCAGAGAATTCCAAATTGTGTTCAAGAATAGTTGGCTCTATTTGCAGTTCCGCCAAAGTATATTAGCGGGTCTTCTTTCTCTAATCCTTCCAATATTAACTATTCCTGTTTGTAGATAACATATTTGGAGTGGGATTATTCTTTCTATTATTCCTCACTGGATTTTGTTATTAATCTATAGAAATGCTATTGATTTTTCTGGACTTATTTTGCAACCTGTTACTTTACTGAAATCATTGAATCAATTAGTTTTTTCATGGATTGTCTAGTATTTACTAAGCATATTACCATATCATTAAGATGGCTTTGTTTTCTCTTTGCCTTTAATATTCTTTCCTTTGTCTTATTGCTCTTATTGGCATTTCAGAACTGTCAAGTAATAGCAGGAAAAAGGGAGCATTCTTGCTTTACTCTTATATTTATTAAGAATGTGCTTTTGGTGTTTTCTCATTGCAAGATAATTTGAGTTTTTGGTTTTAGTTAGATTAATTTTTAACATATTGCAAAAGCTTTTTCTATGTTTGTTAAGTTGGTCTTTTTCTGCATCTATAAAACCAATATAATAATTTGGTTATGGATGTTTTTGTTTTAGATATGATTATGTTAATAACTTTCCTAAAGTTCTACCATCCTTTCATCTCTGGTATAAATCTAACTTATCATAATGAATGATTTTTTTTTTTGATAAATTGTCGTTAGTATTTCAGCCAACTTTTGTTTAAAAATTTTGAATAGCTATTCATTACCGATATTGTCTTAGATTTTTCTTTCTTTTCTTTGTCCTTCTCTGATTTAGGTATGAGGGTTATATTTGTATGATAGGTATAATATGGTACCTCAGAGTTGTTTTGATTTGCATTTCTCTAATCAATAGTGATTTAGAACATTTTTTTTCATATGACTATAGCTAGCTTTAATTTCTTCATCTGAAAACTGCCTGCTCATATCCTTTGACCATTTCTCAATTGGGGAATGACTTGTATTCTTATAAATTTGACTTAATTCTTGTGTATTTTAGAAATGAGGCCCTTATCAGAGACATTGGTTGTAAAAATTCTTTCCCAGTTTTCTGCTTTCCTCCTAATCTTGGTTGCATTGGCTTTGTTTGTGCAACAACTTTTCAATTTAATGTAATCAAAATTATCCATTTTGCATTTCATAATGTTCTCTATCACTTGTTTGGTCATAAATTCTTCTGTTCTCCTTAAATCTGACAGGTAAACTATTCCTTGCTCTCCCAGTTTGCTTATAGTATCAGCCTTTATATCTAAATTATGAACCCATTTTGACTTTATTTTGGTATATTGTGTAAGATTTTGGTCTATGCCTAGCTTCTGCCATACTCTTTTCCAGTTTTCAGTTTTTGTGAAATAGTGAGCTCTTATCCCAGAAGCTGGGGTCTTAGGGTTTATCAAACAGTAGATTACTATAGTCATTGACTACTGTGTCTTGTGCACCTAACCTATTCCACTGATCCACCACTCTATTTTTTAGCCAGTACCAAGTAGTTTTGATGATTGCTGCTTTATAATACAATTTAAGATCTGGTATGCTAGGCCACCTTCCATAGCATTTCTTTTCATTAGTTCCTTTGGTATTCTGGACCTTTTGTTCTTCCAGAGGAATCTTGTTATTATTTTTTCTAGCTCGATAAAATAATTTTTTGGTAGTTTGATTGGTATGGCACTGAATAAGTAAATTAATTTAGGTAGAATTGTCATTTTTATTATATTAGGTTGGCCTACCCATGAACAACTGATGTTTTTCCAGTTATTTAGATCTGACTTTATTTGTGTGAAAAGTAGTTTATAATTGTGTTCATATAGTTCCTGGGTTTATTTTAGCAGGTAGACTCCTAACCATTTTATAATGTCTACAGTAATTTTAAATGGAATTTCTCTTTCTGTCTCTTGTTGTTGGGCTTTGTTAGTAATATATAGAAATGCCAATGATTTAGGTGAGTCAAATGTTTCTTAATATTCTCTTATTGACTTTTAAGATCCCCTAGGTTTCCCAAGTCAATACTTTGCTCTTGTGATGAATTTTGCTTAAACTACTTTGATGCAACTTTATTCCCACAAGTTCCTTCCCCTCCCTCCTCTCTGTTTTTCTTTTCTCTGGCTCTTGCTTCCTTCCTTCCCTCCCCTTTGCCTACTTTCCCTCAACTTTTAGAATTTTACTTAAATTGATTGCTTTTTCATTTCATTTTCTTCCTCCCTCCCTTCCTCCTTTCCTACCTACCTCCATTCCTTTCTTCTTCCCTCCTTTCCTTTCCTTTTTTTTGCTTCTGTTCTTTTCTCTTCTAGTTAAATAGTTTAATATATTCCTTCCTTTCCTCCCTTCCAACTTCTTATGTTTACAATTTTTCTATTTATTATCATACCTTTTTCCAAAAAGCTTTTTTTCTACTTTTTATCTTAATTTTCTCTTTTTCTAATCCTGAAATTTTATTTTATGATTTGTGTGCTATTCTCTTATTTCATAGATTTTGTAATTCAATTTGTGTAAAAGTAACATTGATTAGAAGCAATGCTAGGGGGTAAAAATGATGTGTCCCAAAGTGTGCTGTCTAATTATACACCATGCTCTTCCCATGATTGTCCTCCTCCTGATGTCCATGCAATAGCATTTCTGGATTTTGTTTCCTCATCCCTTCTGTTTCCAACTGCTTCTAGGAGCTCAGAAATTCCTACTCCTGGGTCAGAACGTTTCCCAAGGAGTTATACCAGTCTCTCAGAGAAGGTGGCCTCCCCAAATACCAACTCTGTTGATTGAACACCCATTGTCCACTGCAGGGATACAGCTTTTCCCCTGTCAGAGTGGTCTTCAGTGAAAACCCCTCCCCCACATTGGGTAGAGGCACCCTTTTCCAGTCCTCTGGCTTTATTGTCTCCCTTTTGCATATTCCAGAAGACCCTCCTTTTTGCTGAGATACTATAACATTAGCATCTCTTCTCTTTTCATCTATGGACTGCATAAGTTTGCATCACTCATTCCCTACACTCACCCAGCTTTCACTTCCCTTTTATACATGCTCCCTCTGTGCAATTCCATCTCATCTGACATATTAAAATTCACCTATATGGTGGTCTTGGGGTATAATCCATGGTACTTGATAAAGCTTCTGTTCCTTCACTTTCACTTCTTCTATTTCTTTGAGTTCTACTTACATTGTTATCCCCTGATTTGATGTTTTTATTCATTTTATTTTTTCCCCCCTTCTTTTTTTAGGCAATTGGGGTTAAGTGACTTGCCCAGGGTCACACAGCTAGTAAGTGTCAAGTATCTGGTCTGAGACCAGATTTGAACTCAGGTCGTCCTGACTTCAGGGCCAGTGCTGTATTCACTGCGCCACTTAGCTGCCCCCTATTCATTTTCCTTTTAATTCCATAGGCCTCTCTGTGTCTGTGTCTGTGTCTGTGTCTGTGTCTGTGTCTCTATCTCTGTCTCTGAGTCTCTCTAGTTTTTAAATAATCTCTAAACATGAGGCTTATTTTTTTCATTATTTATTCTTTCCTTGGTGGTTGTATTAATTTGCTGTTCTTGTGTTTCTGTTATTTGGTGTTTCCAAATGAAATAATGCTGTCTGTGTCTTTAATTTTTTTTCCTTTTCTCTCTCTCTCTCTCTCTCTCTCTGTCTCTTGCAGAAATGCCTCAAATATCTCTTTTCTATTAAAAGTCTACTTGTTGTTGCTGTTTCTTCTGTTGGTAATAAGGTTCAGGTTCACAAAGTGTAACTGTTTCCAGTTGGGCTTGTTATTTGCTTTTGAATTATGCTATTCAATCCCTTCCTGTGTTTTTTTGTTACTATGGAATAATCCTGTGTATTTGAATTTTCTTTCCTTTACATTTGAATGTCTTTCTCTTACCTATTTAAAACTTGTTGCTTTTATTAAGGTTGTCAAATTTAACAACATTTTAGAGATTGAAGAGCATTTTTTTTCTGGAGGTGATTTTTTTTTTGCAGTTGTTGCTTTTTTTTTTATCCAAAAGTTCTGGGCATTTTTTTTTTTTTTACATTTTTCCTGCATTATGGTGTTCAGTTTTTTAAATTCTTCATATTTTTCTGGAGACCTTGGAAATAATAAATTAACATTAATCTCACTATTTATCTTGAGATTGGCATATATCTTTGTGATTGAAATTACTTGTTCTGATAATTGGTTAACTTTTCAGATTAAAGTTATACATAAGAATCCTTATGATTGGTTTATTGCTGGTATTTCTAGTAACACATACATAATAGGCAATTGAGACTGTTACAAATATTTGGTTCCTTATCAGAATGCTGTTCCCTGGGCATATGAGTGCCACTCAAATGTTTTGCACCTTACAGTTACTTTTCAGAGTTCTTAGATAGAAGATTTCAATTTCTTATGTGCACCCTCTACCTACTTTCTACATCTCTTCCTTCTCAGCATACTGTAACAACAACAACAAAATCCCAAACCCCTTCATGTTAAGATTCTTAAATCAATCAGTAAACATTTATTAAGGCTTTCTATGTGTCAGGTGTTGTTAAACAGTGTTTGCATATGAAGGTGGATTCAACTGTAAGTCAAATGGGAAGACCCAATGATCCTTAGGATGCAGGAGAAAGTCGGATAGACAATTGTTATTGAATCATTTCAATTATATCCAACTCTTTGTGACCTAGTTTGGGGTTATCTTGATAAAGATAATAGAATGGTTTGCCATTTGCTTCTCCAGCTCATTTTACAGATGAGGAACTGAGGCAACCAGGGGTAAATGACTTGTCCAGGGTCACACAGCTAGTAAGTGTCTGAGGCCAGATTGGAACTCATGAGGATGACTCTTCCTGATTCCAATCCCAGTTCTCATTCCACTGTGCCACCTAGCTGCCACAGACAGATGGTAATGCATCTTATTTAGTGTCATTTCCATGAGTGAAATCATATCTGTGATTGACGTAGAACCATGTGATGGGTCTGAGAACTTTGGAGGGGTTTAAGTGAATGTTTTACTGGTTAGTATTGCAGGATTTGTAGAAGAAGTTACCAAGTAAATCTACACAAGGGATGCTTTCCTGGAATGTAGCTTAAAAGTCGAAACTGGAAGCAGGGATGCTTAGTGTGTGTGTGTGTGTGTGTGTGTGTGTGTGTGTGTGTGTGTGTGTGTGTGTGAGAAAACACTACTGTTGCTATGGATTTTGGGCAGCTTCTTTGTGGTGATGGGTCAGCAGTTGGTGGTGGCGGTGGCAGTAGAGCTGATAGTAGGCCCATCCTTTCTTTCCTTTTTTTCCAATGATCAATTAACAGCATTTATTTTCTCTCCCTCCATTCCATTGGAAGGAAAAAAAAATAGCCCTGTAAGAAATATGCATAGTTAAGTCTAACACTGGCCACCCTTGTCCCCATTGCCTGAAAGGCCAGGTATCCTAGACTTCACCTCTCCTCCAGGGTTCTCCAGTACCCTCAAGATGGTTTGGTGTATGTTTCTTTGTTCTCTATCAATGGCTTCAGCCCCCACTGATGGTGTTCCTTAGTTTTAGGAAGTGATCCTTTGCACTCCAGTTCCATTTATCCACTTAACAGATTAGCTTTTATAAAGAAATATTTTGAAGATATAATCACATATATTTAAACATACTCTTCAATTCATGGCATGCATAATCCCCCTCCTCCTTACCTTTTGTTACCTTAGACTTTAGGTAGGGGAAGGAGATGAGGTTCATAGCTTAGATTGTTCCTATAAAGCAGTCAGTTTCTCTGGGCTCCTTGCTAGCTATACCATCTTGCCTATAATCTTGACTCCAAGGTCTTTATGACCCAAATTCCCATCAGATGGGGGTTACTGCCAGCACCCAGAGAAGGACAAATGAAACAGAAAAAGACAACAACCCAGGCTTATTTCTTAGAGCTCAGGTAAAAGAGAGAGCAGGGGAAGAAAGTCTTTCTCCTTTCAGCAGTTCAGTTCTGGAGGAATGAACAGTAAAGAGCTCAATGCAGACAGAGACTCAGTCTGCCTGGTTTTGAAGATAAAGCCTGTTCTGATTATTAAGCCAATCAAAGGAGGCTATGCCCACCCACATGGTAGAGGATAAACAAGATAAGATGGAGATGTCTCCACCTTAGGAGGTCTGGGTATGCCCAGGTAGGTCCCCTTAGGGGTGCCTCCATGCTAGGCAATCTAGACATGCTCCAAAGGCCTGATTACACAAGCAAATAAATGTCCACGTTAGCCACATCCAAACATGTATTTCTCCTTCTATATTGAGTCCATCACCTCTGTCAAGTGGTGGTTAACACTCTTCATCACCAATCTTCTGGAGCTGTGGTTGGTCATTGCATTGTTCACAGTTCTTAGGCTTTCAAAGTTGTCTTTAAAATGTAATCTTTTAAATAAATATTTTAAATATTTAATGAATAAATATTTATATATAAATTGATTTTATATATCTATAAATTATATATAATTATTATATATAAATTATATATTTATATAAATTCATAAATAAACATTTTAAATAAATTAAATAAATTTTGTCTTTTAAATAAACATTTTAAATATTTATAAATATTTAATGAATGAATATTTATATATAAATTTATTTTAAATATTTATAAACTATATATAATTGTTATATATAAATTATATATTTATATAAATTTATAAGTAAATAAACATTTTAAATAAAATAAATAAATTTTGCCTTTAAAATATATAACATTTTTTGAGCAAATAAGTTATTTCATCTATTATAAATACCCAAATTGACTATAAAAGGGACATATAAAGAAATATGATATCTGCAGCCAGAGAAAAAACTGACACATAGACATATGCATAGAATAATTTCCTTTCTCTGTCTAATGGTAGCCATCTCTAACATGGGAAGGAGGGAAGAAAAAAGAGAAAAAAGAAATTTATAGTATGATTTTGTTTTATATTTGAAAAGAATAGCATGCTGTGCATAGTAGATTTAAAATTTCATGTGCAATCTTTTTTTTAATATTATGGAAATGCTTATTTATTTCATAAATTAAAAACAAAATAGTAAAAAAATGTTATTGTGTAAATGTTCTTCTTTTTTTGGTATCAGTTCATATAAGTCTTCCCACATTTCTCTGAAACCAGCTGTTTCATCATTTCTTAGGGCACAATAGCATTCTATTATATTCATATACTATAATTTTTCCCAGGTTGATGAATACCCCCACCTCTTAGATTTTATAATATCATTATCATACAAACCCCCTGAGTGGGGTTTTCTGTATGCATCATGGGAAATCGCATGTGTAGTTCCACTGAGGCTGGGACCCCTGTCCTATTACCTAATCCCTTAACAAACTCTTCCTGCTTTTTAATATTCATAATTTCTGTTATGTAATTACATCTTTACCCTATAAAACTCCATCTTGTTTTCTCTGAAGTTGCTGGTTCCTCTTGGAACTTAGCCAGCCTCGTGAGAGACGTCAATCTCAATAAATGCCTGTACTTGTATTAGAGGTGGTCTGAGTGAATTCTTTGAGACAGTTCTACCACAACACATCATGAAACTGCAACAATATCAGTAGAAAATTTATGACATAGCCCTTCGTTCAAATCAGACCATTCAATTCATTTGTTTACGTAAAACTGACTCTGAGAGGTGAGGAAGGGAAAGAGAGGCATGTGGAAAGTGCCCCAATCCTCTTCTCCTCTGATTGGCTCATTTCTGATTGGCATCTGATCCTTCTTCAATCAGGTACCAGTCATTGCTACAATATTAATATATGTAGGGAAAAGAAGTTGCAGGAGCTCAGGGAAGTTTCCCTGATAGGCTTTGCAGAAGTTAAAGTTTAATGGTTCAGAGGTCACCAGGTAAGAGACAAAATCACTGCTCATTTCAATGCCATCTCTGCTTCCTATATAACCAGACATGTCAAACATCACCCTTCCTCAACAGACAGCCAAGTCTGTATGTATATAGGTCACACGGTGCTCTATGACAAGAGATCGTTGGATCAAAGAACTAGAAAGTGGAAGACAACTCAGAAGCCATCTGGTTCGACATCATGACTTTTTAGCTGAGGAAACTGAGCCCTCCCCCACCAAGGTGTCAATGACTTACCCAAGGCCACACAAGTAGAGACAATCAGGAACTGGATTTGAGCTCAGGTCCCTTGGTTCCAGCCAGAGTCTGTACTCTTTCAATTGTACTATGTTGCCTTTGGAAAGCAATAACATTGCAGGGTGTTGGTTGATAAACATGTGAAGAAAAGTAGTTGGCCGGTTGAATTCCTTTCTGTAAAGATTCTCTGAGTAAGAGATAATTCCTTTGGAATCAGGAATTATTGATTGTTGGTGATGACATCAATAGCATTCAAAAAACTTTTCAGAAGAAAAGCAAGAGAAGAAAAGCAACATCTCCCCCTTCTTGGTCTAACACAAAATCACTAACAGAGATCTTAATGATTACCTGTCCAACTCTTTTATTTTTATGGCTAGGGAACTTGGAAGGCCAGAGAAATTGTGACTGGCCCAAGGTCAAACAGCTAATTAATGACAAAGCCTGGCCCCAGACACAGATCTGGGCACCCATGACAGTGTTATTGTTTTATTTTTAAACTATACTTTGATGAAACTTTGATTGACTCTTTTTTTTAGTTGGCATTAAAACAAAACCAAACATCTCTTCTCTCTGATTTCAGAATAAAACTGCCTTGTATTAAAAACTGAATCCTAAACCTATAATCTTTTATTAATGTCAAAGCCATACAGCCATTCTCCTTTCCCCTCAAATTTCTTCTTTTTTTCTCTCTATAAATCTTTTTCCTCTTATCCTATTAGTCCATTTGTTTGGAAAACAATTTACCTTTTTGAAAAATTCCTTGAATGCATAGCTAATAATAATAGCTGATACTTATATGAATTTTAATGTTGGCAAAGCACACATACACATACATACGTACACAATCTTATTTGATAGCATAGCATTGATAATCACAAGTCTTGCTAATTGTTTTTTTTTTAATTCAGGAATTGAATGAACTGTTTTTTTTTTTCTTTATAAATCACATCTCCCAGATACTAACCCAGGAGTTATTAGCTTTTTTTTTTTGTGTGTGTGTGACATGGTCCCCTTTGGCAGTCTGATGAAGCTTAGGGACTTTTTCTCAAATTAAGCTTTGAATGCATAAAATAAAAATACATAAAATTATAAAGAAAGCCAATTATATTGAAATGCAGTTATAACATTAAAACAGCAACAAAAACAAGTTCCTGGGCCCCAGGTTAAGAACTCCTGCTATACAAATGAAGACCTAGTCCAAAGTCAAGATTTTCTATTCTCCATTATCTTAAGGCCCTTTTCAGTTGTATACTCCATTTAATTAATTGACTGGGTAATGGATTTATTATCCTGATCTCTACGGCAAATTTTTAGAGTTTTGGAATTTTCCACAAAAGATAAGGGGTAGTGAAGAGCTGCTTATGGGGAATTTCATGTAACAGCTGGTTGGAAGCAAATCATATATAGTAGAAAATAACTGAGCTAAAGCTTGTCTACCGCCTGAACCAAATCCATCTGTTTTTGAAGGTCTTACTGACTGGATTAATTAAATATTCTTCTTGATCTTTGCCATTGGCTTGTTTGATTCTATCTGGCCTTTGGAAGAAAAGCTCACAATGACCACTGTTGAGAAATTTATTCTTCTTTTATGCAGCATAGGGTCTGCAGAGGCTTATCCTTCAGAAATAGCAAAGCTGACCTTTATTTTTTATTTTTTGTTTAAGTATCCACATCTCTTTGGCAGATCAAAGACTGGAATGGATCTGGAAAAATAGCTAACAATATGTACAAATTCATCCAGCTTCTTTGAGTTTATTCAAACCAATTATCCTTCTGAGAGTATTGCTTGTGAAAACATATACATGCTAATCTTCTGGCCATCAGAAGGGGATTTAGGCAATACACAATGGTACTGATTGGGAATGAGATTTTAGATATTTACTGACTTAGTGTAATAAAGATTAACTGGTGATCTGGTAGTGAAGTCAGAAAGAATGAAGAGGATAGTCATGATATGGTTGCATACCAACAGAAGTCTGTTTCCGGGTACAGTTATTTAATGAGTTCCCTGTCCTACTTGTATACAGTTATCCTTTAGACATCATGAGGGTTAGGGGTGCACTGTCTCCATGATCTGGAAAATCCACATAAAATTTTTTGGCCATCTCTTCATACCAAAGGAGAAGTCTGAAGTTTTTCTTTTATAGAGTGTTTACAGTACCTTATTGTAAAATTTGAGTTAAGTATTTGGTCATAGGTTATATATAGGTCAATGTTAAAAAAAAATACTGGATGAAAAAGAACTTTTTCAGTGTTGTCTGCTGGTCTTTGCACGTCATCTGCAGCTTCCGCAAAACTCCCCCTAATTCCCATTTAATTTCTTATGCTGACCCACGATATAGTGAAACCACAATAGGGAAAGTTGCAATGTAGAAAGGATAACTGTACATTTTGCCTATCTTTCATTGGTGATGACATTATAGTTTGAGAATCTTATGGGTACATCAACATTTTTAGAAGTCTGGAAAATCTTCCTGTTAATGAAGTTTATTTTTTTTTCTCTTTGAAATTTCTTTTTAAATTTTTTTTCTCAATTACATGTCCATTTTTCCAACATTCATTTTTAAAAATTTGAAGTTCCAAATTCTCTTCTTCTTCTACACCCAATTGATTGCGTGTGTTATTCCCTCTTTCTGTAAGTATACTTTTTGTGTATGTTATTTCCTCTTTTTGATGAGTGTAAGGTTAAAGTGTTTCCCACAATACCTTCCCCGCCGCCCCTCATTTTTCCTTCTACTGTAAAAGCTCTTCCTTTTTTGCCTCTTTTATGTGAGATTATTTTCCATGTTCTCCTTCTTCCTACCCCCCTCTCCCAGGGGATCCCTCTTTCTTACTCCTTAATTTTATTTTCTTAAAATCATCCCATCATAGTCAGTTCACATCTGTGCCCTCTATCTATGTATATTCCTTCTAACTCCCCTAATAATGATAAAGTTCTCAGGAGTTACAAGTATCATCTTCCCAAATTGGAGTGTAAACAGTTTAACTTTATTGAATTCCTCATGATTTCTCTTTCATATTTTTCTTTTTATACTTCCCAAATCTTGTATTTGAAAGGCAAATTTTCTTTTCAGCTCTGATCTTTTCATTAGAAATGCTTGGAAGTCTTATTTTTCATTAAATATCCATCTTTTCTCCTGAAGGATTATAGTCAGTTTTGCTGGGTAGGTAATTCTTGGTTGTAATCTTAGCTCCTTTGCCTTCCAGAATATAATATTCTAAGCCCTCTACTCCTTTAAAGTGGAATTTATCTTGTGTGATCCTGACTGTGGCTCCATGATACTTGAATTGTTTCTTTCTGGTTGCTTATAATAATTTTTCCTCTGGAATTGGGCTATAATATTCCTGTGAGTTTTCATTTTGGGATCTCTTTCAGGTGCTGATCAGCAGATTATTTGCATTTCTATTTTTCCCTAGGGTTCTAGGACATCAGGGCAGTTTTCCTTGATAATTCCTTGAAATATACTGTGTAGGCTCTTTTTTTTTAATCATGGCTTTTATGTAGTCCAGTAATTCTTAAATTATCTGTCCTTGCTCTATTTTCCTGATCAATTGTTTTTCCAATGAGATATTTCACATTTTCTTTTTATTTTGTCATTCTTTTGATTTTGTTTTATTGTTTCTTGATGTCTCATAGAGTCATTAGTTTCAACTTGCCCAATTCTAATTTTATGGAATTATTTTGTTCAGTGAGCTTTTGTATCTCTTTTTCCATTTGGCCAATTTTGCTTTTTAAGGAGTTCTCTTCAGTGGATTTTTGTGCCTCTTTTATTATTTGACCAATTCTGTGTTTTTTAAGGTGTTATTTTCTACCTTTTTTTTTAACCAAATTATTCACTCTCTTCTTATAAGTTTCTTGCATTACTCATTATGTTTCCCAATTTTTCCTCTTCCTCTCTTACTTGGGTTTGAAAATCCTTTTTGAGTGCTTTCAGGAATTCTTGTTGTGCTTGTGTTCAATTCATTTTTTTTTTTGAGGATGTTTTGACATCATTATCTTCTGAGTTTGTGTCTTGATCTTCCCAGTCACCATAGTGACTTTTTATGGTTAAGTTGTTTTGTTGTTTACTCATTTTTACTGCCTATTTCTTGACTTTTAACTTTATGTTAAAGTTGGGCTCTGCTTCCAGGGTGGAGGGGGCATTGTCCCAAGCTTCAAGGTTTTCATGCTCTGATTTCGGAGCTAGTGCCAAAGGTCTGTAAGTTTTTGGCGCTTCCAAGGTAATATGATCCAAGGAGAGGTATGTTCACTACTTCCTGGCCTGTGCTCTAGTCTTTACCCAGAAAGGGACCTTGTTCCCCTGTAGCCACAAATGCTAGCATTCTTCTTGGCCCTAAAACTGTGACCAAGTTTCCTGCTCTCTTGCAGCTATAAGCACTAGTGCTCCTTTTTGCCATGGATCTGAGAACAGGGCCCCTGCTCTCTTGTGAGTGACCACAAGTATTCTTTATCTCCCTGGAACCATGCTTCTTTTCTCCCTGCAACTGTGACATGAAGCCATGTATGGATAATGCAACGGAGTCCTGAACTGAGTGTCATCAAAGGGCTTCTTGCAATCTCTTTCTGACCAGTTGTCCAACCCACATTCTGTGTGTGGGCTGAGACCTCCTGAACCTGCTGCTGCAGCTGCTTCCAAAGCTTGCTACTAACACTGCTGTAGCATGACCTGCATCGTACTCTGGACCTGACCAGTACCTTGGTGTAACAGGTCTTTCCTTCTGACCTCCTAAGTTGTCTGGGGCTGTCTCACCCCAACCTTTTGTTTGAGGCATTAAAGTTGTTTGTAGAGGAATATGGCAGAATTTAGGTGATTTCCTACCTCTACTGCGCCATCTTGGCTCCAACTGAAGTTTAATTTTCTAAAAAAATGAATACTATGTTTAACTTAAATGAATGAATGAGCCCCAAAGCATTTTTTAAAAATTAAATATGTGCTAAGTACTGGGAATACAAATAGAAGAAATTTGACAATCTTTGCTCTTTAGGAGCTCATACTGTACTTGGGAGAGAGAGCACATCAAAAACAAACAAATACAACCCTCAGCTACAGGGCAGATAGAAAGAATTGGAAATCCTAAGAGTTCAATGGCCTGGCTGATAACAAGGCCTGGGCCCTAGGGATTCTTAGATTACATAAGGAGGTCAGTTGGCAGTGATGGGGGATTGTATGGCATAGAGATAGGGCAGATGGTAATATCTAGAGGACCATAGGAGGCAGGGTAGGGTAGATACTAAGGTCTGAAAGTCTTCCATGTCACCAGAGAGAACAGAGTTGTTTAATTTGACTAAATACAATTGATTTTAAACTTAACAAATGGAGGGTTTGATTAAATTGATACCAAATGCCTACTTCCTGATTATCACAGAGGATTTTTGTCTTGATTCTGGGATTGTAAGGGTTGGATTGGAGTGTACTTTACAGTGCCCACGAATAGGGATGAGCCTGTGGAGAACTCCTCATTGGGCATGTCTGGAGCTCCTCTGGCAACCTCTGGAGACAGTGACCCTGTGATGAAGGGATTGGGACTTTAGGATGGGTCAGCGAGGAGCTGATCTGTCCTTTGGCTTCCTACCTATACCTCCCTGCAGTGATGTCTGGGTGGGAGAGGGAGTCTACATCAGAACGGCATCAGATAAGATTGGCCATTAAGTCAGGAAGAGTTGTCCCACTCAATAAACTGTAAAAGGAATGACTAGCTCTCTTTGATTCTTCAGAACTCATGCCTAGTAACTCTCTGAGATTCCTTATGAAGGAGATAGGAAGGGGTGCCCTTCCCCACTCCAGCTGTGGGCTGTAAAGAGCCATATGGTTTGAAGAAAAATACAGACTGATCCCTTTCTTTAGCAGCCAGGCTCTCTTAGGACTAAACCCATTCTGTGTGTGAGGAATCAGAGTTAGGGTTTTTTGAAAGGATGAAAACAAACACTCCAAGTCCCTGGTAGACGGGTAGTGTGTTGGATAGAGCACTGGGCTTGGAATCAGGAAGACCTGAGTTCAAATGTGTTCTACAGGTAAACTCTGTGACCTTGGACTTGTCACTTAACTTCTCTTTGCATAAATTTCCTCATCTGTAAAAGAGGGATAATATTAGCACCTACCACCCTGGATTGTTGTGAGCATCAAATGAGATAATATTTGTAAAGTTCCTGGTACTTAGTAGCTAATTAATAAATTCTTCTTTCCTTCCCCTTGGGCTCAGCAGCAGTTCTTTTGTTGTTGTTGTTGTTGTTTTTAAGGCAGTTGGGGTTAAGTGACTTGCCCAGGGTCACACAACTAGTAAATGTCAAGTGTTTGGTCTGAGGCTGCATTTGAACTCAGGTCCTCCTGACTTCAGGGCTGGTGCTCTATCCACTGCGCCACCTAGCTGCCCCTACAGCAGTAGTTCTATGTGCATTGTTTATACTAGACTTTTAATGACTATCATACATATTCAATGTCAAGTCTGAGGGAGGTGGGAGATTCAGAGAGCAAATAACAAATAGATCAAGCTTGTGTGGGGATTTTGCAGATTCTGGAATGGGAGGATAGGTAGCTCTATTTCCATTGCTTCATGAGATTGTATCTATCTGGAAACAAGTGGGGATTTTGGCATCATAGCACCTTGGTTCAGATCCCACCTCTGATGCTAACTACCTATGTGGTCTTTGGCAAGCCACCCAACCTTATGGGGCCTCAATTTCCTCGTCTGTAAAATGAAAGCATTGCGCTAGAAGATGTCTAAGATCATTTCTAGATTTAAATCCATGATCCTATATTTGGAAATCTTGTTGGATTTTAAATGTCATCCATATAAAACAGATGGATTACACTTCATGACAAATCTTATAACATGTTGATAATTTCTTTAAGAAGATGTTTTATTCAAAATCTAGAAAACATCTATAGGTTCCATTGAAGGGGAGGGGATAACTAGAGTAGCTGCTTTTTATGGTAATTTCTATTTATCACCTGTGACCTACAGATATTTTCAAGAAAATAAATACCATTTGATGCTTGGGTGAATCAGTTTTTTGTTCTGCATTTCCTTTGCCTTTTGCAGGATCAGGCAGGGTACTTAAAAGTCTTATCTGATAGGCCATAATGTTGCCAGAAATTTTTGAGTATAACGCCTTTTGGGGAAAATAAAATACAGACATGTTTAACACAATTTAATGATGTGAAGTTATTGTCAATTGCTTTTGTTTCTATAACATCAAGGGTTAGGATCTTGGAGAACGTATGTTACGCTTTGAGGCTGTGTTTGAGTGTTAGGGTCAGGACCATGTAATTACTTAACCAATCCACTGAGTGGTGCAGGCAGCATATTTTTTAGAGTTTTAGTGCTTCTAAACCTTTAATATACCAAAATGAAATTATTCATGCAGAAAGGCCTAACCATGTCTACAGTCTTATAAGAAATAGAGCTGTATGAAAAACAAAATGAAAACATCAACAAAATAAATATGCAGGAATCTAGGTAACATCTATTGAGTTCAGATCTAGCTCTTTGAGATCCCAAGCATAAATACCCCCCTAAAATATGTTAGCAATATTGTTGAAAATTGACTAATGTTAATGTAATAGTGCTCTACTCACTCTTGAATCCTGGTTATAAAATAAACTAAAGTAGAGGACCAGGGGGGAAAAAATCAATGCCTTGCACAAATTAAGTCCTTAATAAATAGTTTTCCGATTAATGAATCCAGTCAGCTAAAAAGTATAGACACTGCCACTTATAAAACAAGCAAACATCTATTATGTTAACAGATATGTTTATATATACTTCACATCCAACCATATTTTATGGTCATCCCTTTCAGTCTATGCTGCTATGTTAGGCTTGAGAAATCTTCGGTTAAGGTACACCCTGAACCCAATACCTACATTTTCTAACTTATCTGAATGCTGATCATTATCATCAATCTGTACTTACCAAGTGCCAGAGGAATTGGCAGAGAGAGGCAGTCTGGTATAGTTTGTAGGGAGGTACCCTTGGAGTCAGGAACACTTGAATTCAGATCCTGCCTCAGGAGCATATTAGCTATGTGATATGGGCAAGTTACTTAACCTCTTAGTGATCTAGGCAATTCTCTAAAATAATAAATTGAAGACAAGGTGCAGGTCAGCAGATTGAATTTCCTTGCTGAGAGGGTCTTACAACTATAAAATCACAGGTCTGCCCCCACCCAAAACCAAACGACAAAGGAAACTGATGGATATGATCTCTTCTTTTGAACCAGTAATTAATCACATTATAACATCACATAGGTGATGTTATACTTACTAGTAAAAAATTTCAGATGAGACCAATTTGCAATAAATACTTTATATTTTTTACGATATATGTAGAATGCTTCTGAGCATTTATGGTGATGGATGGACTAGCTCCCAGTATTCTTATTTCCCAGGGATTTCTAATCAATATGCATAAATTGCTCATTTATTTGTTTCTGGGTTTTTTTTTTAACCAGTTGCAACCTGGACAACAAAAGTAGGATTAATACCTTATTCACCAGCATTTTCTGAAGAAAATCCAGGTATCAGAAGAACCTGTAATCTGATTTTGGAATCTTCAGAAAAATATTCTTGTTGTTTAGTCTTGTCTGACTCTTCCTGACCTCATGTGGGTTTTCTTGACGAAGAGACTAGAGTAGTTTGCCATTTACTTCTCCAGCTCATTTTACAGATGAGGAAATGGAGGCAAACAGGGTTAAGTGACTAGCCCAGGGTCACAAGTATGTGAGGCTGGATTTGAACTCAGATCTTCTGACTCCAGGCCCACCACTATCCACTAGGCCATCTAGCTGCCTCTTGGAAAAGACAATGGATTATAAATTACAGGTGGTCTTTGACTTAATTCAAAGTTACTCAAAGTGAAGAAGCTTGTAGGGGAAATTTAGTTTAACAAATTCTCCAAATGTTAAGCACCTACTATGTAAAATGAATCTTTGATGAGTTTATTTTCCTGATGTTTAAGATGTAAGAAGAATCTGTAACTTCCTCGTTGTGCATAACTCCCAGCTGTCCCAGAGATCTTTGTCTATTATTTATTTGATGAACCTAAGGAGTTTTCTGAGACAAAGAATGACTAAATTGTTGGAGTATTAGACTCTTAACACTAGGGTTGTGGGTTCATACCCCACCTTGGTGCTATTGCTTTTCGAGATGCAATTTGGTCTAGGGAATTGGGCACTGGATTTGGAATAATTGAGACCATGGTTCGAATCTTACCTTAGACACTTACTAGTCATTTAACCCCTCAAGGCCTTACTTTCCTCATCTGTAAAACAAGGTGTATGTGTGTAGGGGGAGGGGTGGCCTCAAGGATCCCTCAGATCTCTTCCTTAAGTTCTAAATCTGCAATCCTACGATGTATATTCATATAACTTCTCCAAACCTATCTCTTCCCTGCTGTAAATAGCTCTACGTATTCATGAAACCATACCTCTATTTTGGAGGACCCTTTCAAATTCTCCTGCTGCGGTTCAATCTCTCTTTGTTTCATATTCTCCTTCATTCTCCTTCAGGCAGCTGTTTTCAAATAGCATCTGGCCTTGCTCTGGTTTTGGCTTTGAAAACTGAGGTACTCTAAGCCAGGAGGATAATGAAAGACATATCACAAAGAACCTCAGAGTTCAGTGGTTGTCAATTTTCTCCTGCTTAAAATTCCTTGGCAATATTGTGTCCAACCCACACAATTAAATAGGTTAAAAAAAAAAAGTAGATTAATAAGTCACACTTCAGTGGGGGGGGGGAATTCTCCACTTTATTTATTGAGAATGAATGAAGACAGTGAAAGGTAAGCCATGGAATTCTATGTGATTTTGTCAAAGTGCTTTTCCTTCCTGAGCCTTAGTGTCTATCTATAAGGTAATGGAATTGGACTAGATGAGCTCTAAGGTCCCTTCCAATACTAAAATCATATACTAAGTAGCTGATATTCCAAAACTATGCTTATTTTCTTGGCTTTAAGAACACATAATTTAAAAAAAAGTAATTTATTATGGAGTATACTATTTTCCTTGGCTCTGCAAAAGACCTATTATAAATCTCATCAAACATCATTCAGGAAGAAAACTTTTGTAATTCATGTAAAAATGCTAGGTTAATTAATCATATAATATCAGTAACTAGAGATTTATAATGCTATGGCTATCTATCCGTCTTCAAGAATACATTTCTAGTGTTTCCAGTAGGCTATTTCAGTTTGGTGGGAGAAGAGGGTCTTCAGGGGAGAACTAACTTATTTCAGCTATTGAATTTCATGATGGGTTTCTGCTATTGTTATCACATACTAACATTATTTTTACCTGTCTGAATAATAATTGGTCTGCGTTTAGGGAATGTGCCATAGGATTATGATTTCGAGCTGCAAGGATCACAGAGTTTACAGATGCATAATCTGGGGACCAGAGAAGTTAAATGATTTGCTCCTGGTCAAACATGTAGCATGTATATGAGTTGGAATAGGAAATCAAAGCTTCTTGACTGCAAGTTCAGTACTCAATCCACTATGCCATGCTGGTTACTTTCCTTAACACATACACGAGAGGAGCTTTTTCTGCCTCTATTACTTTCTATCTTATGATTATAATTTTTTAATTATCCCCTCTGCCCTCCTATTACTTAAAAGCACACAGGCTGGATTAATCTAGGAATCTACACTGTCTCTCTACAAGCTTTTTGCATTGCAATCCACAATGAATTCCACTTATTCTTTCTTTCAACGATCTCTTTTCTGTTCCTTCATATAATTCTTTTCTCATTTCTCTGGCTACAATACACTTTTTTTTCCTCAAGAGACATTGATACTGAACTTTTTTTTCTTCCACTTGAATTTTGTTATTATTTTGTTTAATTCTACAAACTATTCCCTTAGTACTTTGATGAATATAGTGTTAGATTTGTAGATTAATTTAGGTTGAATCATTGTTTTTATTTTGGGATGGCCCAGCAATCTCTTCGGTTATTTACATCCTCTTATATTTCTATAAAGCATGATTTATAGATAGTTGGAAATATAAAAGCTTGTGTGTCTTGGGAGATGAATTTGGATATGTTATGTATTTTGTGGTTATTTTAAATGGAGTTTCTCTTTATATTTTTCTTTCTAACTTTTGCTATCAATATATAGAAAAGCCAGTGATTTCTGTGAACTTAATTTCATATTTTGCTAGTTTGCAGAAGACATTGTCTCTATTTTTAAATGATTCTCTAGGATTTTCTAAGTAAGTCATTGTATCTTTAGCAAATAGATATAATTTTGCTTCCTCTTTTCTATTGTGTATTCCCTTAATTTTTTTGTTATTGATATAACTAGCAATATTTAGTACTATGTCAAATACTAATGGAAACAGAGCATCCTTATTTCATCCCTTTTCTTACTGGGAAAATTTGCAGTCTTTCTCCATTTCAAAAAATGATAGATCTTGGTTTTAGATAAATGCTTTTGGTCATATTAAGAAAAGGCCTCTTTTTTCTTATATTTTAGTGTCTTATATTTTACTTATATAACGAGCACTATATTTTGTGGAAAACTTTTTCTAGATGGTGGAGCAGAGGAAGCACTCGGCTGACCTCTCCCAAAATTCTCCTCCAAGCAACTTTAAAATAATGCCTCAAATTGTAATCTGGAGTGGCAGAGTCAACAAAAGGACAGGGTGAGACATTATTCTAGCCCAAGACAATTTAGGAGGTTGAACGGAGAAATCTGTAATACAGAAGTGGAAGTTGGCCCAGAGCCCACATGGATGCAACATCAGTAGTAGGACTAGATGATAGTGACTGATGCAGCAGTAGCTTTGAGAGCTCTGAAGCCAAAGACAGTAACGGGACATTGCAACTGGTCAGAAAGAGATTATAGGGAACACCTGTGCTAGCTCTGGATGTGGGACTGGAAGCTGTTTGGCAACTCCATTGCCTAGACCCCCTTCTGGGTCATAGTTTAAGAGCAGAGAGGAACATGTTTGGACAAGGGGGAGCAGGTGCACTGAGGTGCAGTATTGCTTCTAGTCCCAAGGGAACAGGGGCCCTGAGGAGTGGTATTGATTGCAATCCCAAGAGATCAGGGACCCTTCTTGGGTAAGGACCAGAGCACAGACAGGAGAGCAGTGACCACATCTGTCCCCAGATCATACCATTTTGGAAGCTCTGAAAACTTCCCCACCCCCAGAACTATGTGAAATAGCCTGAAGTTTAGGACAGTACCCCCCCGCCCCATGCCAGGAATAAGCCCAACTTTAACATAAAATCAAAGTCAAGAAATAGGCTGGGATTTCTGGGGGCAGAACAAAGATGGCCAAATAGAGGAAGCACTCAGCCAACCTATCCCAAAATTCCCCTCCAGACTACATCAAAATAACACTTCAAATTGAGTTCTGGAGAGGCAGAGCCAGCAAAAGGTCAGAGTGAGACATTCTTCCAGTCCAAGACAACAGTGGTCAGAAAGAAAGATCCATGACACGAGGGTGGAGGCTGGTCCACAGCACATATGGATATAACACCAGCGGTGGGACTTAGTGGTGGTGACAGAAGCAGCAGCAGCTTCAAGAGCTCTCAAGTCAGAGATGGTAAGAGGATTTGGCACCTGGTCAAAATGCTGGATGCAGGACCAGTTGCTGTGTGGCAAATCTATTGCCTATACCCATTTCTGGGTCATAGTTCAAGGACAGAGGGGAACACCTTTGGGCAAGAGGGAGCAGCGACCCTGAGAAGCAATATTAGGATCTCTGAGGAATAGTATCCCAAAGGAGCTGCGGCCCCGTGGGGCAATATCAGTTGTAATCCCAAGACACCAAGGACTTTCCTGGGTAAGGACCAGAACACACACCAGGAGAGCAGTGACCATACCCAGATTACGCCACTTTGAAAACACTGAAAACTTCCAAACCACTAGAACTAGCTCTGAAAACAACAGCGTGAAAAAGCTTGAAGCTTGGGACAGTGCCCCTCATCCCCAACCCCATGCCAGGAATAGAGCCCAACTTTAACATAAATTCAAAGTCAAGAAATAGGCTGGAAAAATGAGCAAACAACAAAAAGAATCTGACCATAAAAGGCTACTATGGTGACAGGGAAGATCAAGACACAAACTCAGAAAAAGACAATAAAGTCAAAAAAGTTACAAGCAAAGCCTCAAAGGAAAAAACAAATGTGATTTGGATACAAGCTCAACAAGAATTCATGGAAAAATTCATGGAAAATGGAATTCATTAATTTTCAAAATTAAATAAGAATGTTAGAGGAAAAATTAGGTAAAGAAATGAGAGCAAGGTAAGAAAATTATGCAAAGACAATTAACAGCTTGTTACAAAAATTACTGAAGAGAACTCCTTAAAAAGCAGAATTATTCAAATGGAAAAAGAAGTACAAAACTTCACTGATGGAAACAAATTCTTAAAAACAGAATTGACCAAATAGAAAAGAGACATGCAAAAGTTCACTGAAAAAAAAACAGAATTGGGCAATTGGAAGCTAATGACTTCATGATACATCAAGAAATAATAAAGTCAAAAGATGAAAAAATAGAAGAAAATATGAAATATCTCACTGGAAAAACAACTGACCTGGAAAATAGATTGAGGAGAGATGATTTAAGAATTGTTGGACCACCTGAAAGCCACAATCAAAGAAAGAGCATAGACATTGTATTTCAAGAAATCATCAAAAACCCCTAACATTTCTATGACATCTTAGATCCAGAAGGTAAAATAGAAATTCAAAGAATTTACCAATTACCTCCTGAAAGAGTTCCTAAAATAAAAACTCCCAGGAATATTATAACTGGCAACTATTGACTAGAAAAATGCAAATTAAAATAGCTATGAGATACCACCTCATTCCTATTAGACTGACAATCATGACAGGAAAGGGAAATGACAAATGCTAGAGGGGATGTGGAAAAATTGGGACACTAATATATTATTGGTGGAATCATGAACTAATCCAACCATTTTGGAGAAAAAATTGGAACTACAAACAAAGGATTATGAAGCTGTGCATACCAGCTCTTTTTGTGGTGGCAAAAAATTTGAAAATTAAGGGGATGTCCATCAACTGGAGAATGGCTAAACAAGTTGTGGTATATGAATGTAATGGAATACTATTGTGCTACAAGGAATGATAAACAGGCGGATTTCAGAAAAAACCTGGAAAGATTGACATGAACTGATACAAAATGAAATGAGCAGAACAAGGAGAACATTGTACAGAGTAATAGCAACTTTGCGATGACCAGCTATGAATGACTTAGCTCTTCTTAACAATCTGATGATCCAAGGACCCATAATGAAAAATGCTATTCATCTCTAGAGCACGAACTGGTGAATTCCGAGTGCAGATTGAAGCATACTTTTAAAAACTTTATTTTTCCCATTTTGGGGTATGTTTTCTTTTGCAACATGGCTAATACTGAAATATGTTTTGCATGACATCACATGTATAATTGATATCATATTGCTTGTCTTTTCAAGAGGTGGGAGAGAATTTGGACCTGAAAATTTAAAAAAAAATGTTAAAACTTGTTTATATGTGATTAGGGAAAATTTAACCAAGTAAATGAAAATATATTAAAAAGAAAAAGAAAGAAAAGCTAGACTTAGATCTTGTCAAAGATCTGAGTCTTACCTCTGATATTTTCTAGCTGAGTGATTGTAGATGTCACTTAACCTCTCTGAGCCTTAGTTTCCTAGTATATGGGCTGGACTGGATAACATCTAAAATCCCTCCCAAATCTAAATCTATTTATCCTATATATACTATATTATTCTGTATTTTTGTTACACATATGATTAATCATCCTAATCCTTCTGATATTATATTATTTCCTGGGTATAAATCCAATATGTAATAATAAAGCACTTTTGATTGTTGCTATAATTTCTTTGGTAAAATTTTATTTTAAAATCTTACATCAAAGTCCATTAACAATATATATCTAGTTTTCTTTCTTTGCTTTATCAAACCCTGATATTTGGATAGCAGGACTCTACATACATAAAAGGAAATTTGGTAGAGTATTTTCTTCTGTTCCTGAGAAAAGTTTATGTAGCATAGTGATTAATTTTTACATAAATGATAGAATTTACTTATATATTTTTAGTCATTCTTCCATTTTCTTTAATTTCTCAATTTTGTTGGCATATAGGTTATAGTTTCTGATAATTTTATTTATTAATTGAGAATTTACCAGTCTCAATTTTAATTTTGGAAATTTGATTTCCATCTTTCCTTTTAATCAAATTATCCAATCATTCAATTTTTTAATTAGCCTTAAATTCTCTCTCTCTCTCTCTCTTTCTCTCTTTCTCTCTCTCTCACACACACACACACCTACACACACCCCAGATCTTTTTTTATGGTTATTGATTAGTCCAATGATCTTTTCATTTTAAATTTTGTTTATTTCACCTTTGTTTTTCACATTTAATCAGAACTAGGTATCTGGGGTTTGTTTTCCTTGAAATTATCTGATTCTTGTCTATACACAGACATTCCTTCTCTTTCCCTCACTGTGACCAAGCTGAAATCTAGATTCTTTGATTCTGTTTTTATTTTTATATTCAGAGTCTTTCTCTCTCTGTCTGTCCTTCCCCTGATCCTTTCTCTTAACTTTTCCCTTGCTCTTTCAGATAAGACTGTGATTCAGTGTTTGCCCTATACAACCTTGAACTCATCACCCTACCTCTTTGAATGACTTGTCTGTGGCAACACAATTAATATTTTGATAAATATTAATTTAATCCTTCTCTCTCCTTTCCTTCCTTACTGAGTTTTACCCATAAAACTTCTCTCTATGTTTTCTCAGTGATAATGCAAGATGAGACTTCTAAGAAACAATATACTTGGCTGCTTGCAATATTTTTTTTTTATTTTGAATCTTCAAAACTTGGGAACTATTTTTTTTAAATTGGACTTAGGGTTTCTATCAGCATCCTTTGGAGTCAAATGTCTTCTGTTTCCTCTCTGTCCTCTATTCTAGTATGCCTGGACAATTTACTTCAGTTTAATATTGAGTGTTTTTATTTCAATCATGTTTTTGTTTTTATTTTTATTTTTCTAGGAGGCCAGTATTTTTCAAGATTGTTTCTGTTTATTGTAACTCAACATAACTCTCTTTAATAATAGTAGTAATGATAATAATAGCTTACTTTTCTATGGCACTTTCAGATTTACAAAGTGCTTTTACACAACAGAACTTTGTCTTTTTTTTTTTTTGAGGCAATTGGGGTTAAGTGATTTCCCCAGGGTCACACAGCTAGTAAGTGTCAAGTATCTAGTCTGAGACCAGATTTGAACTCAGGTCCTCCTGACTCCTAGGCCGGTGATCTATCCACTGTGCCACCTAGCTTCCTCAAAACTTTGTCTTTTTAACCTTCACAACATGTCTCATATACATCCCCTTCTCTCCACTCACACAGCCCTCATGACTTTTTACCTAAACCTAAACAATAGCTTGCCTAAGTCTCACCCTACCCCAATTCATCCCCCATTCAACTGCCAAAGTGATCATTTTAAAGTGCAGTTCTGATCATGTCAATCCTTTGCTCAGTTAGCTCCAATGGCTCCCTATTATTTTGTAGATTAAATATGAAGTCCCTTTTTTGTCATTTAAAGATTTTTATTTCCTGGCCCTTTCTACCTCTCCAATATTTTTACATTTTATTTTTCTCTGTACACTCAACTAACTATCCGGATACACTGACTTATTTGCAATTCCTCAAACAGATGCTTTCTCTCTCTTTTCCATACCTTTATATTGGTTGTTCCCAAAGCCTGGAATGCTCAGCCCCCTCACCTATACCTCTTAATTTTCTTGGCTTCCTTAAGATTTAACTCATTTGACAATTTATGGAAGAAGCCTTTCCTGTTCCTACTCCCAGCCCCCAGCCCCCAGCCCCCAGCCCCCAGCCCCCAGTTGCCTTCCTCTCTCAGATTGCCTTCCATTTATCCTCTTTATATCTCGTATGTACAATACATAATAAGACAATATGTATATATTGTCTTCCTTATTAGAATGTAAGTTCCTGAGGACAGGTATTGATTTTGCTTTTCTTTGTACCCTTAGTGTTTGGCATAGTACCTGACAATAGTAGTAGTGATAATAATAGCTAAACATTTATATAGAACTTACTGTGTGTCAGGCACTGTGGTAAGTACTTTACAATTATGATCTGGTTAGGTCCTCATAACAACCTTAGGAAGTAGATGATATTATTATTCTCAGTTTACAGATGGAGAAACTGAGGCAAAGAGAGGTTGCATGACTTACCCAGAGTCAAACAACTAATAAATATCATAGACTAGATTTGAACTCAAACCTTTCTGATTCCAGACACAGTGTTTTATCTATTGTTACATCCAGCTACAGAATGCTTATTAACCAACCATTGACAAGACACATCCATAATCCTCAAATTCTTAACTGGGACTGAAGTTGGCCACTACAATTAATCAAAGTTTTAATAAAGAAGAGATACTAAATAACAAAATGTACTGTTTTCTATATAATTTCTGTATCTCTATCATCTATTTATATCTCTATTTCTATGTATCTGTAGATACTATTTCTTATCTCCATATGTATCTATTTATCTATCTCTACATTTTTATTTCTCTATCTGTATCTCTATCTATCTTTTATTCTGATTCTGGTTCTGATTAAGGCTAAGTTCTATAGCTATGAGAACCTTTAGAGAACTTTTGTAAAGGTAAGATTCACCAATAGTGGCAATTGGTGTCATTTCATTTCAGATTCTATTGATTAATTTCAACTTTTTCAATCAATAGTGGATTTATGGCAGTGAACGAGTTATTCCAGTTTTTATCCTAGTCAAGAAGGGCTGGAATTCTAAATGATTGACCAAATTAGACTAAATTAGGGCTTATGTAAAAAGTGTGTTGATGTGCTTATAAAAATTTCCCATTCATTTGGGTATCTTTCAAGCACAGATTAAGAACTGAGCCATCTCAATCTTTCCCCCTACTCTCTGCTTCATGAAAGAGAGAGAAAATTTTTCATTTTTTCCAGAAAAGTTTTCCTCTTTGATCTTATTACTACACATTTTGTCTCTACCATTCAGCTTGTGACTATATAGTATTTAATAAAATAGACAGACTGTAATTATCTGCTTCATTTAATCAATGTAGGCACAGGCAGAAAACATCCAACATGGATTTTGTTTTTATTTTTATGCCATCCACTGAGCGTTGCCCCCAAATACTCATAACAATTCACTGGGTTATAGAATTTGGCTTTCTATGTTAAACAATTAACCACATTATAGGTAACTATTCACTTGATGCTTTTTAGACATTGCTTTCATTGGGTAGTTAGTAGATGGGGTTGGGAGAGGGAAGCAGGAATCATGAAAGAAATTGGGTGCCTGGCAGGGAAAGCATGAGATTTTTCTATAATATGAATGAATCCTTTTCTCTCTTACCATGGGAATTACTGCCAATCTCTTAGCAGGGCAATACTAAATTAGGGGAGGAGGAAGAAGAGGAGGAGGAGGGAGAAGAGAAGGAGGAGGAACCACTGATGTGTAGGACTCCTCCAGATGAGCGACAACATCCTTTCTATATTTTGAACAGCACATTTATAAATACACAAACTAAGACGGTTTAATAAACAAATTCAGTAAAGATCTTCAGAACAGTAAGATGCAAGCAACTACCTGGGCAAAGAGAAATGTTTTTCTCCCTAGTTGTTCATATTTTGAGTCAAAATTGGCAGACAGACAGGAAGGGGGAAACAAAAATCTTAAGCTTTATTTTATTCTCTAGGTATTTAAGATCTAGTAAACCCTCAATAATCTTTGGTTTTTGTTTGCTTGTTTTTGCTAAGTACTCAGTCTTTTAATTTTAAAAAGTATGTGTATTTCAGGGGAAACAATCTGTGCAATGTGTTTTTGATTATTTGCATCTAACTTGGGAAAATGTTTTTTCTCCTGAGCTCTTTATTTTTTCCACTCTCCATTTGCCTCTTGCTGAGCTGTAGGGACATTTCATTTTCCCAGTTTTAAATTTCAGCTTCAATCTAATGGATGACGTTTTCCACAGAGAGTACCACATGTGTATTTTGGGGAAGTTCTCATCAATATTTTCAAACTATGAGCAAAATAAATTCTTCCATATATAATGTTTGGTTGTTTGTGAAGACAAAGGTATGGGGATTCATTCTTCATAGAATCACAGGATCTTGGTGTTGATAAGGGACTTCAGAGGCCATCCCATTCAATCTGAACCTATGACTCAGCTACCTTCTCACCAGGGGTATGCTATTTATATTAAAAATATTTAACAACCAGCTCTCCAAAATGTACTCATAACATACTTTTAAGTTTAATCCGCATTATTAACATCTTCTCTATTACTTTCTTAAGTGTAGACCAGCAGTTTGCAAACCATGGCCCGTAGGCTAATCTGGCCTTCTATAAATCATTCTTAGCTAAAAGGCTATACAAAAGCAGGTGACAAGCCAGATTTGGCTTATTGACTGTCATTTGCAGACCCCTGGTCTAGCCCAGTGCTTCCTAAACTGTGGGTTGTGACCGAAAAATTTGGTAACAGTAGAAGTTTTCTGAATGTGCAACAATCAAAAATTAATCAAAAATCAAACGTGTATTGAATCCTAGGTGTTTCTGGTAGCACTTGCTCGTGTTGCACCGTGCAATGTCACTGCAGCCTTGGTTCTGAACACAAAGCATGCACTTTGCACTGTGCATGCCATCATGCCCACCCGATGACAATGAAAGCTGCCAAAATGCAAAAAAGTGTTGCCAATGGAAAAAGTTTAAGAAGCCCTGATCTAAATCATCAACAAAACAAGAAATCAAGCCCTGATTTGTAGCATTTGCCTATTTCCAATATGCAAGTGCTCATACTGAAAATTTAACAATTGGATCTCATGACCTGATTTGATCTGATTTCAGCATACTCCTACTTCTCATGCTGCAACTTCCCTCAATTCTTGGGGTCTCCCCATTTTGTATCATCCCTCTGCCATGCTAACTCCCTTGTGCTATTGGTGAGTCCTTTCTGGGGGCCTTTATTTTGACAATTCTCCTGGACTCAGAAAATTTTCTTTCCTCCAGGTTAAACATTCTCAGTTCCTTAAGCTGGTACTTCTAAGTCATAGACTCCTGCCCTCTCACTGTCCTTGGCACCTTTTTCCCAAATTGATCCACCTTGTCATTGTCCTTTCTAAAATCTAAAATGTCCTTTCTAGAAATCTAAAATCTAAAAATGCTTAGAAGGGAGTCACCTGGATAGGGTACAGTTAATATTATCACTTGTTTTGTCCTAGGAACTATACTTGCCTTAGTTCTGCCTGGGACAGCACTAGGTTTTTGTTTTTTTTTTTTTGTTTTTCTTTTTTAATTTCTATTTACTATCAACTTGGATAAGTGGGTTTATTTGCTATTGACTATGTATGGTGATTTTTTATGTATGATCATTGGTGTGAAGAGAGTCAAACTTTGGCTATATAGCTTGGGGGCCCTCCTTCTCCATTAAGAAATAATGATCAGGAGCACAGATTAAGCCTAAAATGACTTCTAAACTAAACTTGAGAAATTTACATTTTTAAACAATTAGAAAAGAGCCATGTGATTATTTCAATAGGTTCAGAAGAATCCTTTGAAGAAAAAAAAATCAGCATTATGTTAAAAACTTTAAAAATCATATTCAGGGAAGGACACTTATTTAATATGATCCAAAAACATATACTTAAAACACAGAACTATTATTGTTTGCAAGAGAGAAACACTAGAAACTTTTCAAGTATAGCAGCAAAAAAAAAAAGGTGTCTCCTTTCCCCACTAATACTTGACACTCTTAGAAATGCTACATATGGTGATAATAAATAACCAAATCATGTGTTAATATTTGCAAAGAAGAAACAAAACTGTACCTATTTGTCATATTTTTTAAAAAATGTAAAAACCATTCTTAGCTCTAGACCTAAAAAACAGGATATATTTGGCCCATGGGCCATAGTTTGTAATGCCATGGATTAGGAAATGAACAACAACAACAAAAAAAATTCAGACCCTGATTTGTAGTTTGCTGATTTCTGAAGTTTAAATGCTTACAATAAAAATTTAATAATTGGCTCTTGAAAGCAAGCAGGTTGGACCTGACACCAGTAAACCTCTGGACTAGCCCAACGATTTATACCATCATATTACAAAGAACTCAATAATAATACATGATGAATATTAAAAGTAACATCATTTAAAACACTTGAAGAACACAGGATGAAATACTTTTTACAACTATGGCTAGGGAGAGAATTCTTTTTAAAAAATATTTGTTCAAATACAAATACAAAAAGACGAAACAAGAGAAGATTTCCATGCACACAACAAAATATTAGAAAGAAGATTCAAAGCCATTAATTTCCATTTCACACTGTTTATTTTGAAAAACTATGTAATAAATATTAGACATAATTTTCAAAGCTACACTGTTTTTCTGTGCTTCCTTTTAAGTTTTCTTTTTTTTTTGCCATGTACTTTTAATTTTTTCTCCCTCCCTCCCCACCCCAGCTTAGAGAAGGCTACCCTTACACATTAATATGTGTATATATATGTATATGTATATATATATATATACACATACATATATATGTATATATGCAAAACCATACTATACATACTTTTATCAGTTTTTTCCCTTTAGATGAGGATAGCATTTTCCTTTATAGGTCCTCTGTAGTTGATCTGAGTATTTTCAAAATGACTTAGAAGTTCTCAGTTGTTCTTAGAACAATATTGCTGTTACTGTGTATAACATTCTCTTGGTTCTGCTCATTTTACTCTTCATTATTTCATGCAAATCTTTCCAGGTTTTTATAAAATCAAACAGCTCATCATTTCTTATAGCACAGTAGTATTCCATCATAATCACATGACACAACTTGATTAGCCATTCCCCAGTTGATGAGCATCTCCCCAATTTCCAGTTCTTTCCCACCACAGAGCTGCTACAAATATTTTAGAACATACAAGTTCTTTTCCTTTTTCCCTAATAATTTTGGGAAACAGACCTAATTATGGTATTGCTGGGTCAAAGGGTATACACAATTTTGCAGCTTCTTAGGGCTAATTCCATATTGCTCTCCAAAATAGTTGGATCAGTTCACAGTTCCCCCAATGGTGAATTAGTGTCCCAATTTTTCCACATCCCCTCCAACATTTGTTGCTTTCCCCTTCCATCATTTTAACCAATCTGATAGGTGTAAGGTAATATCCCAAAGTTGTTTTAATTTGCATTTCTCTAATCAATAGTGATTTAGAACATTTTTTCATATGACTATATATAGTTCTGATTTCTTCATTGAAAAACTGCCTGTCCATATCCTTTGACCATTTATCAATTGAGGAATGACTCATTTTCTTAAAAATTTGATGTTCTTTATATATTTGAAATATGATTCCTTAATCTGAGAAACTGTCTATAAAAACCTTCTCCCAATTTTCTGTTTTCCTTCTAATCCTGGCTACATTGGTTTTATTTGTACAGAGCCTTTTTAATTTAATATAATTGAAATTATCCATTTTGTGTCTCACAATACTCTTCTTTATTCATAGATTGTGCTCCTATCCATTAGTCTCATAGGTAATATGTTCCATGTTATTCTAATTTTATTATATCTTCCTTGAAATTGAGGTCATGTATCCATTTTGACCTAATCTTGGAAAATGATATAACATATTGGTCTATGCCCAATTTCTGCCAAACTGCTTTCTAGCTTTCTCAACTTCTTTTTTTTTTGACCAAATAATTAATTCTTATTCTCCAAAGCTTAAATCTTTACATTTGTCAAATACAAGGTTATTTTAATCATTCACTACTATGTATTGTATGTCTACTCTGTTCCACTGATCTACCTTTCTATTTCTTAGCCAGTACCAGATAGTTTTGATCTGGTACTGCTAAACCTCCTTCCTCTACATTTCCCCCCCATTAATTCCTTTGACATTCTTGACCTTTTGTTCTCCCAAATGAATTATATTATTTTTTCTAGCTCAGTAAAATGTGTGTGTGTGTGTGTGTGTGTGTATGTAATTAATTTGGGATGGCATTGAATAAATAGATTAGGTAAAATTGTCATTTTTATTATATTTCTAATGATATAATCATTCGATTCTTGTTACTTTTGTTGTTGATATAATTAATATTATGTTAATAGTTTTCCTTATGTTAAACCATCCCTGCATTCCTAGTATAAATCTCATTTGGTTAGAATGGATAATCTTTGTAATATATTGTTGTAGTCTCCTAGCTAGTATTTTATTTAGGATTTTTGCATCCATATTTATTAATGAAATTGGTCTATAATTTTCTTTATCTGTTTTTGCTCTTCCTGGTTTAGGTATCAATACCATATTTGTTTCATAAAAAGAATCCATAAAAAAAGGATTCCTTCCTTGCCTATTATTACAAATAATTTATTTAATATTGGAATCAGTTGATCTTTAAATGTTTGGTAGAATTGACTTGTTAATCCATGTGATCCTGAGGCTTTTTTTCTTAGGAACCTCATTTATGGTCCATTCAATTTCTTTTTCTAAAATATATTTAGATATTCTATTTCCTATTCTGTTAATCTAGGCAGTTCATATTTTTGTAAATATTCTTCCTTTTCATTTAAATTGTTACATTTATTTGCATATAATTGGGCAAAATAACTTCTTATAATTGCTTTGATTTCATCTTCATTAGTGGTATATTCACTCTTTTCATTTTTAATAGTGGTGATTTGGTTTTCTTCTAAAATCATGCTAATACTTTATTTTATTGCTTATTTTTCATAAAACCAACTCTTAGTTTTATTAATTAATTCAATGGTTTTCTTATGCTCAATTTTATTAATTACATTTAATTTTTAAGATTTCCAATCTGGTGTTTAATTGGGGATTTTTAATTTGTTCTTTTTTCTAGTTTTTTAAATTGCATACCCAATTCATTGGGCTGCTCTTTCACTATTTTATTGATATAAGCATTTAAAGATATAAAATTTTCTCTTATTGCTTTTGCTGCATTCCATAGGTTTTGATGTGTTGCATGTTTATTATCATTCTCTTTAATGAAATTATTATTTCTATGATTAGTTCTTTAACCCACTCATTCTTTAAGATTAGGTTGTATAGTCTCCAATTAGTTTTTAATCTGTGTTTTCCATGGTCCTTTACCGAATATAATTTTTATTATATTGTGATCTGGCAAGGATGCATTTAATATTTCTGATTTTCTGCATTAAACTATAAAGTTTTTACGCTCTAATATATGGTCAGTTTTTGTAAAGGTATCATATACTGCTGAGAAAAAGGTGTATTTCATTCTATTCCCATTCAGTTCTCTCCAGATATCTATCATATCTAGCTTATCTAAGATTCTATGCACCTCCTCAACTTCTTTCTTATTTATTTTTGGTTAGGTTTGTCTAATTCTGAGAGGAAGGGTCAAGTCCCCTACTATTATAGTATTACTATCTATTTCCACCTGTAATTCATTTAACCTTTTCTTTAAAAATTTAGATGATGTATCATTTGGTGCATATAATTAAATATTGATATTGCTTCATTTTCTATGGTTCCTTTTATCATAATGTCATTTTCCTGTTTATCTCTTTTAATTAAATATATTTTAGCTTTAACTTTGTCTGAGATCATGATTGCTATCCTGGACTTTTTTAACCTCAGCTGAAGCATAATAAACTCTACTCTAGCCCTTTATTTTACCTCTATGTGTATCTTTCATTTAAAAATGTGTTTCTTGTGAACAACATGTTGTTGGATTCTGACTTTTAATTCATTTTGCTATCCATTTCCATTTTAAGGGTTAGTTCATCCCATTCACATTCAAAGTTATATAATTGTGTATTTCCCTCCATCCTGTTTTACCCCTCTGTTATTCTTTGTATTCTATCTTTTTACCCTATCTCTCCTCACATGACTGATTAATTTCTAATCACTACCTCCTTTATTCTCCCCCCACTCCTACTTCTTGATCTACATACCTTCTAAAAGTTCCTTCCTTATCCTGTCCCCTCACCCTCCTAGTTCTTTATAAATTTGGAAGACTTTTATACCCTTCTAGATGTATATGTTATTCCCTCTTTTACCCAGTTTTGATGAGAATAAGGTTCCAGGGGCGGAACCAAGATGGCAGAGTGAAAGCAGTGACTTGCTTGAGCTCTCCCCCAAACCCCTCCAAATACCTGTAAAAAAATGGCTCTAAACAAATTCTAAAGCAGCAGAACCCACAAAAAGACAGAGTGAAACAAATTTCCAGCCCAAGACAACCTGGATGGTTGATAGGAAAGGTATATTGCACTGGCCTGGGAGAGGAGCGCAATTCAGCATGGGAGCACAGGCCACAGGGACCCTTGAGCAGGCCTCAGAAGACTGAATTGCAGGCAGCTGTGGCAGTTTCCAGACTTCTTAACCCAGGAATGCCAAAGACAACTTAGAAGGTCAGTGAGAAAAGTCTGTTTCTGCGGTGAAAGAGAGGGTCTAGGTCTCAGCCACAAGTCCTGAGCGTGCCCCTGGGGCAGCAGCTGCCTCCTAAGCTTCTGGCCCACAGACTGAGGGGGAATTAAGTGGCTGATCAGAGGGGGATTGCAGGGATCTTTTTGCCAGTGCTGAGGCAGGAATCTCTTGCTTTGCCCGTGCTTGGATCTGGGTCACAGTTCTGAGGAGTGGTCCTGGGGCAAGGAGGAGTGCTAGTGTGGTGGAGCTTGTAATGACTGTGGAGAGGTAGATGGAAGGAAAAAATTATATGCATGTATGGACAGATAGATAGATAAATAGATAGATAGATAGATAGAGGGCACAGAGTGAGTTGAAGATGAAGGGGGTATATCTGGAGAATAAAATTAAGGGGTGAGAGAGGATTATACTAGGAGAAGGAGAAAGGGAGAGGTAAAATGGGGCAAATTATCTCACAAAAAAAAAAAACAGAAAAGAAAAGGCTTTTACAGTGGAGGGGAACCGGGGGAAGGTGAGAGGAAATAAGTGAATCTTATTCTCTTAAGATTCAACTTAAGAAAGGAATAACATACACATGCAATTGGGTATGGAAATCTGTGTTACCCTACAGGAAAATAGAGGGGGAAGGGGAGAAGAGAGGAGGGGAATGATAGAGAGGACAGAAGAATGGGAAAGGGGGTAATTAGAAGCAAATACTTCTGAGGAGGGACAGGGTCAAAAGAAAGAATAGAATAAATGGGGGGGGCAGGATAGGATTAAGGGAAATATACTTAGTTTTCCACAGCATGTCTACTATGGAAGTGTTTTGCATAACTGCACATATATAACCTATATTGAGTTGCTTGCCTTTTCAGTGAAGTTGGGTGGGGAGGGAGGAATGGAGAAAACTTGGAACCCAAAGTTTTAAAAACACATGTTTTAAAAAAAATGTTTTCACATGCAACTAGGAAATAAGAAATACAGGAAATGGGGTACAGAAATCCATCCTGCCCTACAGGAAAATAGAAGGGGAAGGGGGTAAGAGAAGGGTGGGAGAGATAGAAGGGAAGGCAGACTAGGGGAAGAGGTATTCAGAATGCATGCCATCTTGGGGTGGGGAGAGGGGTGAGATGGGGTGAAAATTTGGAACTCAAAATCTTGTGGAAGTAAATGTTGAAAACTAAAAATACATGAATTTATTAATTAAAAAAAAAGAAAAAAAGAGAATAAGGTTCTAGTGCTACTGGTGTTCCACTCCATTACTTCCATTGTAATAGTTCTTCCATTCACATTTTGTTTTTATGAGATAATTGCTCCATTTTATCTCTTTTTACCAAATTTTATTTTTTAGAATCATCTCAACATACTCATCTCAATCTCAAGCCTTCTATCTATGTATGCTCTTTCAAACTACCCAAGTAATAATACGTTCTTAAGAGTACAGATAACAATTTCCCATATAAGTAGTAAACATTTTGACTTTATTGATTCCTTATAATTGATCTTTAATGTTTATCTTATATTTTTCCTGGATCCTATATGTCAAATATTCCACTGAGTTCTGGTCTTTTTATTACAAATACCTGTAAGTCTTTTAATTTAATTTAATTTAAACGCTTTTTTTTCCCATTTAGGATTATACTTAACTTTGTTGGGTAAGTTATTCTTGGTTGTAACCCCAGCTCCTCTGCTCTTCAAAATATAATGTTCTAAGCCCTTTGGTCTTTTAATGCAGAAGTTGCTATATCTTGTGTTATCATGACTAGCTCTACAGTATTTAAATTGCTTTTTTCTTGTTTGTAGTATTTTCTCCTTAACCTGGGAACTTCAAAATTTGACTATGATGTTCCTGTAATTTTTCATCTTGTAATCTCTTTCAGGTGGTGATTGATTTTTTTTTATATTTCTATTTTACCCTCTCATTCTAGAACTTCAGGGCACTTTTCCTTAATGATTTATAATATAGTTTCTAGACTTTTTTTTTAAATCATAACTTCCAGGTAGTCCAACAATTCTTACATTGTCTCTCCTCAATGTGTTCTCTAGATCAGTTGTTTTCCTAAGGATATCTTTCACATTCTTTTATTTTTTCATTCTTTTGATTTTATTTTTTCTTGATCTTATAATATCATTAGCTTCCCCTTGCCCAATTTTAGTTTTTAAGGAGTTATTTTCTTCCTTAAGTTTTTGGATCTTTCTTTCTAGTTGATTGACTTTCTCTTCATAATTTTCTTGATTTTTTTGGATTGCTCTTTTTTTCCCTAAAATTTCCTCAACGTCTTTAATTTGATTTTTAAAAGTCCTTTCTAAGGACTTCTAAGAACACTTTTTGGACTTTTGACTATTTGACATTTATCTTTGAAGTAGGTGTGGCTTTTTTAACTTCACTATCTTCTTCTGAGTATGAACCCAGATATTCTCCATCCCTATAGTAGCTATCTATGGTTGGGTTCTTTCTCCTTTGCTTACCCACTATTATTATTTTAGTGGTATATTATTATAGTCAAGATCTAGTCCTGAGGTGTGGCGGGTGATGCCTCAGGCTTGAAGTTTTTCCTACTGTTGTTTTCTAAGCACTGTCTAGGGGCCCAACCTCATGCACTCCTCTTCACCCCTGAGCCACACTAGGGCCCCCCAGCCCCACTGTCACTGCAAAATGCTCTTGTTCCCTGTGGTCCCTCCTGCAGCTGCAAACTTCAGCTCTCACCTCTGCCTGGAACCAGGGACTCCAGGGACTGCATTCTTTTGCAAGTGCCTATAGCCAGGAGGGCCCCTGCCCCTCTTCCATCACATGCACTGGGCATGAGCTCTCTCCTCCTGGCCCACAGTGACAGCCTAGGACCACATCTGGTCAGCACAACTGGGCCTGACATCCTGCTACAGTGGAGGGTCCTTCACCCTTTCCTTACTTAGATGTCTGACTCCCAGCTGTCTGTGAGGTGAAAGTTCCTGGAGTTGAGGTTGCCCGACTGCCCTGCTGCTCCCAGGGCTTGTTGTTTGTTGATTCAGTGGAGTCTGCCTAGAGGTGTTATTTTCACTCTAGCCAAACCTCACCCCAGAGGTTAGGTCTTTCCTGAGGGCTTCTCAAGCTGTCTTAGGAGGACAATTGCTTTACTCCTAATTATTCCTACCGCTTAAAGTTCATTTTGTGGTGATGTTTTGTCTTGTTTTGGGGGGAAATTTGGAGAGCCCTGTATTTCCTGTCTTATTCTGTCATTTTCCCAGATTCCTCTGGGAGAGAATTCTTTTTTTTTTTAAATTTATTTATTTTTAGTTTTCAACATTCACTTCCATAAGATTTTGAGTTCCAAATTTTCTCCCCATCTCATCCTTTCCCCCACCCCAAGGTGGAGTGTATTCTGAATACCCCTTCCCTTAATCTGCCCTCCCTATTCTCTACCTCCTCCCCTTCTCTTATCCCTTTCCCCTTCTATTTTCCTGTAGGGCAGGATAGATTTCTATACCCCATTGCCCGTATATCTTATCGCCCAGTTGCTTGTGAAAACAATTTTTAACATTTATTTTTAAAACTCTGGGTTTCAAATTTTCTCCCTTCCTTCCTCCTCACCCACCCTCATTGAGAAGGCAAGCAACTCGATACAAGTTATACATATGTAGCCATGCAAAACACTTACATAGTAGTCATGTTGTGAAAAACTATTTCCCTTCATTTTATCCCACCGTCCCATTTATTCTATTCTCTCTTTTGACCTTGTCCCTCCTCCAAAGTGTTTGCTTCTGCTTATCCTCTCCCCCAATCTGCCCTCCCCTCTATCATCACCCTGCTCTCTTATCCCCTTCCTCCAAATTTTCCTGTAGGTTAAGATAGATTTCCATACCCAATTGAGTGTGTATGTTATTCCCTCTTTAAGCCAAATCCAATGAGAATAAGATTCAATCATTCCCTCTCACCTTCCCCCATTTCCCCTCCACAGTAAAAGCCTTTTCTTGTGTGTTTTATGTGAGATAATTTACCTCATTCTACCCCTCCATTTCTCCTTCTCCCAGTATAATCCTCTCTCACCCCTTAATTTTGTTCTCCAGATATCACCTACTCATCTTCAACTCATCCTGTGCCCTCTATCCATTTATCTATCTATGTATACATATATTTTTTCCCCTCCAACTACCCTAATAACAAAGGTCTCATGAGTTACAAATAGCATCTTTCCATGCAGGAATGTAAACAGTTCAACCTAAATAAGTCCTTTATGATTTCTCTTTACAGGTTACCTCTTCTTGCTTCTCTTGAGTCTTGTATTTGAAAGTCAAATTTTCTATTCAGTTCTGGTCTTTTTATCAAGAATGCTTGAAAGTCCTCTACTTCAGTGAATGTCCTTTTTTCCCCCTGAAGGATTATACTCAGTTTTGCTGGGTAGGTGATTCTTGGTTGTAATTCTATCTCCTTAGCCGTCCAAAATATTATAATCCATGTCCTGCGGTCCCTTAATGTAGAAGCTGCTAAATCTTGTGTTATCTTGCTTGTGTTTCCATAATACTTGAATTGTTTCTTTCTGGCTGCTTGCAATATTTTTGCTTGACCTGGGAACTCTGGAATTTGGCTACAATATTCCTAGGAGTTTTCCTTTGGGAATATCTTTTAGGAGGTGATCAGTGGATTCTTTCCATTTCTATTTTGCTGTTTGGTTCTAGAATATTAGGGAAATTTTCCTTGATAATTTCTTGAAAGATGATGTCTAGGCTTTTGTTTTGGTCATGGCTTTCAGATAGTCCAATAATTTTTAAATTCTCTTTCCTGGATCTATTTTCCAGGTCAGTTGTTTTTCCAATGAGATATTTCACATTGTTTTCTATTTTTTTTTTGGTTGTGTTTTACAATGTCTTGATTTCTTATAAAGTTGCTAGCTTCCATTTGCTCTATTCTAATTTTTAAGGCAGTATTTTTTTCAGTAAGCTTTTGGACTTCCTTTTCCATTTGGCCAATTCTGCTTTTGAAGTCATTCTTCTCTTCCTTGGCTTTTTGGACCTCTTTTGCCATTTGGGTTAGGCTATTTTTTAAGGTGTTATTTTCTTCAGTATTTTTTTGGGTCTCCTTTAGCAAGCTGTTGACTTGTTTTTCATGATTTTCTTGCGTCACTCTCAGTTTTTCCTCTACTTCTCTTACTTGCTTCTCAAAATCCTTTTTGAGCTCTTTCATGGCCTGGGACCAAGTCATATTTTTCTTGGAGGCTTTGGATATAGGAACTTTGACTTTGTTGTCTTCTTTTGGTCATATATTTTGATCATCTTTGTTACCAAAGAAAGATTCTATGGTCTGACTTTTTTTTTGTGCTGTTTGCTCATGATCCCAACCAATTACTTGAGTTATAAACTCTTTGTTAAGGTAGGAGTCTGCTTCCAGTGTGGAGAATGTACTGTCTCAAGCTTCAGCAGTTTTGTGCAGCTGTTTTCAGAGATAGTTCTAGGGACCCGTAAATCTTCAGTTCTTCCAAGATGTTATGATCAAGGGCAAGGTGTTTACTCCTTTCCTGGTCTGTGCTCTGGTCTATGAGTGACCACAAGCGCTCTTTTCTGCTGAGGAACTGTGAGGAGGATTCCCTTTTCACCACCACTACAAGTTTTACCATGCTAGTGCTTCTCCTTGCCCCAGGACAACCATCCAGAATTGTGACCTAGATCCAAGCATGGGCAAAGCAAGAGAATTCTTTCTCACCACCAGCAGAGAGATCCCTGCAATCCCCCTCTGATCAGCCACTCAATTCCCCCTCTGTCTGTGGGCTGAGAGCTCCAAAGCAGCTGCTGCCCCAGGACTGGGGCTGGGATTGAGCTTCTCTCTCACCACAGTCACAGTCTTTTCCTACAGACCTTCTAAGTTATCTTTGGTGTTTGTGGGTTGAGAAGCCTGGAAACTGCCACAGCTGCCTGTGATTCAGTCCTTTGAGGCCTGCTCCAGGTTTGCTGAGGCCTGGTCTTTGCCTGTGCTCAAGCTGAACTATATTCCTCTCCCAGCCCAGGACAATAGACCTTTTCAATCAACCATCCAGGTTGTCTTGGGCTGGAAATTTGTTTCACTCTGTCTTTTTGTGAGTTCTGCTGCTCTAGAATTTGTTTAGAGCCATTTTTTACAGGTATTTGGATGGGTTTGGGGGAGAGCTCAAGCAAGTCACTGCTGTTACTCTGCCACATTGGCTTCCCCCCTCTAGGATAGAATTCTTTTTTTTTTTTCTTTTTTTTCTTTTTTATTTCTTTCTTTTTTTTTTAGTGAGGCAATCGGGGTTAAGTGACTTGCCCAAGGTCACACAACTAGTATGTGTCAAGTGTTTGGTCTGAGGCCAGATTTGAACTCAGGTCCTCCTGACTTCAGGACCAGTGCTCTATCCACTGTGCCACCTAGCTGCCCCTAGGAGAGAATTCTTAAGCAAACAAAGAGTAGAGAGTTTGGAGGTGGGTTACAATTGGGAGGTTAGATCTATGATTTCATCAGTACAGTAAGGAAATCCCTTCTACAAATGCAGACTGGTAACTGCTCTACAATTTATATTCTTACAGAGTTGACTTGAACACTGAGAGGTTAAATAACTTGCCTGGAATCTCACAGTCAGTATATGTCAAAGGTGGGATTTAAAACTAGATAATCCTTACTCCCAGTCCACCTTCTGTCCACTATACCATATTATTTTTCATAGGACATCATGAAAATTGATATATACAACTTTGGCCACATAAAAATAAAAAATACTCAACACAAATAAAACTGATAAAGAGATAATTACAATAAGAAAATTTATACATCAAATATCATTATTAAAAGTTTGACATGCAAAATATATAGGGAATTGACAAAGATACAACTCCAAGTGCCATTATCTAGTAGAAAGTGGTTAAGGGATATGAAGAAATGTTTTTCAAAAAAAAATTTATAACAGGAGATCACATAAAACAATCTAGATCAAAAATGGTAATAGAATTTTAAATTAAAACAATTCAGGGTTTTCACTGTGCTCCGTGAAAAGTGGTAAAGATGAAAAAATATGGAAAGTTAATGATGAGAGGCTTTGGGAACATAAGCAAAATGATACACTACTGTTGAAGCTGGGATTTTCAATTTGTAATTATGCGAGAAAGGTCACTACACTGTCCATATCCTTTGACCCAGGAATCCTACACTGGGCATATACCCAAAGGAAATCAAAGATAGAAAAAAAAATGACTCACAACATAGCAAAACATTTCAAGCAGCACTCTTTGAGTTAGCATTAAACTGGAAAAAAAGTGGGTGTCTATTTATTAGAGAAATTTTTTTGTGGCTTAATGGAACATTATTACACAATAATAAATTATGACTGTGAGGAATTCAGAGATGTGGAAAGTTATGATTTATGAACTGATACAGAGCAAAATAAGCAGAACCAAGAGAACAATATACACAATAACAACAATATACACCCTGTAAATGAAAAGACCATCAAAAAAGAAGTTGAACATTGAGTAATGGAAAATCCAATGAGTTCCTGGAGAAGAGGTAACCAAAAATAACTTCTTACTCAGGACAGATAGGGAGAAGGAAGACTAGTAGGACAGAATATTGTATACATCAGACAAGGTAGCTGTATCAGATATATTGCTTAATTGAATTTCTGTGTCACAAGAAAGATTCAATCTTGAATATTGGTGGGAAAAAAGTATAATATAAAGAAAAAAGACTTTTTAAAAAAAGAATTAATTATGTAGTCCTTTATTTCCTCCAAATATATTAAAGCTCCAGGATTAAACCCGCACCATTAGCTCATACTTTGGGGATAGAGGAGCCATAAGTCTGAGGCTCTGCGCCAAGCACTGCTTTAGAAGCCAATTCTGGATAATGAATCTCAGGCAAGTTGACTAAGAAAAGCATAGGCTAGTGTTGTCTCCATGATACTCCCCATAGATCCTTCCTTTACTGCTACGGTTCTTTTAAAGAGGTGCCTGTTTGCTGGTCTGTTGCCTTTTACCTCGTTAGATTTATTAGCTTTTGACTAAAGCAGGTGATTGCCAACCAGATTCCCTGAGAGTTGGGCTGCCAGTTGGGTCACATTACTCACTTGCTCACCAAGCAAAAATCAGAGTAAGAGGGTGGAACAGCCAGGAAAGCTTTGGAAAGGTTGCTCTATGTAGAATGTCCCACTGCGTTGGCCTAAGAGATGGAGAATCCTGGGGGAACAATGCAACAAACTCATTGTCATCACTTGAAAATACATGTAGACAAAGAAGACAATTCCTAAGTGAAGAGTATGGTGGAAAGTATTGATCTGCCAATTAAAATAAAGAAGATGTAGCCCAACAGCCTTGAGCCTGTTTTTCTCCAGGCAAGGGAGAACCATTTTTAAAGTAACATTTTACTTAGAATGTGTGAATTTTTAGTGCTCATAAAACTGCAAATGAAAAGGCTGCTTGGAGCCAAGTGTTCTGCAAGCTTCCCCAACAAGTTCTGCCAAGATGACTCCCTAGCCTGACTTTCCAGTCAAATCTCCCAGGCAAGTAAGTGGAGGAATTGGAAACCTGTGGTTGATCTCCTAAGTTATTTTTTCTTGGGCCCCAAATCTACCTTTTCATGCTCAAAGAGCTAAATCTATCCACTGAGTCTTATCTTGTGTGATGTTAGATGCTGAATAAACCAGAACCTCAGTCTCTAAGTAAGCTTAGTATCTGCAAGTACTTAGTTAAAGCCCCAGCTCAGCAGAGTTTCTCCAGATTACTCAATGACTTGGGTAGCAATGACCTTTGATAAAATGCTAGAATATAACAATACCTGACATTTATAGATTTCTATAAAGTTTGCAAAGGACTTTAATACATTAACTCGTTCAAGTCACAACAATAACAGCTATAGGTTACTATAGGAATCATTATTCCCAATCCACAGATGTGGGAACTAAGACCCAGAGCAATTAAGTGATTTGGTCACATGGAAAGTAAATGCCGGAGGTTGGATGTAAACTCAGGTCCTCCTAGCTCTAAGTACATCACTTGCTCCTTATTAACCATGCTGTCTCTCTGCATTATAAAAATAAAAGATCTTAATTTGAATATTTAGTGGCATCTCATCTAAATATTAGTTTAGATCAAAATGCACAAAGAAATCTCTCTAGTCCTTTCTTTGCTCTCCCCCAAAATAGGACTGGAAACTCCACAGGTATATTTAATTAGCTACATACCAGAGGGATACCAGATATCCCTACATACAGCTTATGGCCTCATTGAGCTTCACTAGGCTGTAAGATTGCCCTCATTTCATTCCCCCAACACTGGTGAACAGCAGGAACTTTTAGATAACTCTGAGGTTTCTTGGAGGACTATGTTAAATGGGGGATTTTTGGTAATCCTTTTCACCAGAGCAGGCTGTCTTAGAAGCATCATAGTAGAATAAATAGAGAGGTAGAACAGAGTTTATGTTTGGGATCTGCCGCTTACTGGCTATGTGAATTAGGCAGGAATTAGGCAACTTTCTAGGCCTGACTCCCCTTATCTCTCAACTGGGAATCATTAGTAACTATCTGATTAGGTTCTTAGGAAGATCAAGTGATGTTTGAGCCTTGAAAATGAAAAGTGCTATAGAAATGTAAAGTATTTGTATGGTCTAGATCAGGGCTTCTTAAACTTTTTCCACTCTTGACCCCTTTTCACTTATCAGCAGTGTTGGTTGACATTGCATGGTGTGACAGCCCGTGCAGTGCAAAGTGTGTGTACTTTGTATTCAGAATCAAGGCTACATGAAGTTGCACGATGCAACACGGGAAGGCATTGTCAGAAATACCTTGGATTCATTACGTGTTTGATTTTTAATTAATTTTTGGTCATTTTGTGTTCAGAAACCTTTTCCTGTTGCCAAATTTTTAAGAAGCGCTGGTCTAGATAACCCTAGAACTGGAAACCTAAAAAGGCCAACAGGGACTTTTGCCATGGGTGCAGTTCTCTGAGGTCAAATATTGATATAATTCTCCATATCAAGGATGGTCTTAGAATGATCCCAGATCTATGTATCTAGTCTTAGTCTTTCTTACGAGTTCCAGTCTTACATTACCAACGGCCTTTTGGACTTCTCCAACTGGATGTCTTATAGGCATCTCAAACTTAACATACCCAAAACAGAACTAATTGTCTTTTCCCCAAAACCTACCCTCTTCTAAATTTCTGCAATGTTATTGAGAGGAAAACCATTCTCTCAGGACCCCAGATGCACAAGCTGTTTCATTCTTGACTCTTCACTCTAACTCATCCCACATATCCAATCAGTTGCCACTCTTGATCTTTCTATTTCAATATCTCTTGTATATTTTCTCTCCTCTTCATTCACATAATCATCACCCTAGTTCAGGCCATCAACCCCTCTTATCTGGACGATTGCAATAGCTTCCTCATTGGTCTCCCTGCCTACAGTATCTCCCCACTCCAATCTATCCAACATAAAGTTACCAGAGTAATTTTCTCAAAGTTCTGGTCTGACCCATATCACCTCCCTACTCATTAAACTCTAGTAACTCTCTATTACCTCTGGGAACAAAACCAAACTCCTTTGTTTGGCATTTAAAGCTCTTCACAACCTGCCCCCTTCCTATCTTTCTAGGGTCTTTTTCCTTAACTCTTGATCATACATTCTATGGTCCAGCCATACTGGCCAGTTTCCTTACACACAACATTCTATTTCCCATTTCTGTGTTTTCGCATTGACTGTTCACTATGGCTGGTATAATTTTCCTCCTCACTTCATCCATTTGGGATTCCTAGTTTCCTTCAAGACAGCTCAAATACTACCTTCTGTAGTTGACCTTTATAAATACATATATATGTATCTATATAAAGATATATATGAAAATATATGTGTATGCATACATGCATACAAATATAGTCTCTGGTTTCATGATATTTCTTTATCATTTATATCTTCTTATGTTTACTCATTTTTCAAGCCTCACATCCTTAATTCATACTTTGTATAGAGAACAGGTTCTGTGAACATGTGAAATAACAAAAACAGTAATGATAATAATAGCTTTTATATAGCACTTTAAGGTTTGCCAAGTTTTTTTTTTTTTTTTTTTTTTTACAACTGTTATCCTATTTTATCCTCACAAAAACCCTGGGAGATAGGTTCTCTTATTATCCTCATTTGTGGAAGAAATTATGAAGCCTTTTGGTGGTGATCTGTGATATATGGGATTTGATTAATGAGCATTATTCTTCAAGGACCTCAGAGGTGGCTCCAGCCAAGGCCCCAGAGTTCTACTGCAGGTGGCACTGGGACAGTCTAGTCTGCACAGGGGCAGGGGTGATCTGATCCAGGGGGATTTCTGATTACTGCTCTCCTCTGCATAATCCTCACCCTGTAGGCTTCTGACCCTGAGTTAGGGTCAGAGCTACACAGCTGCAGGATCCGGCATCCTTGTATCTCTCTCTCTGTGGTACACAGCTGTGTGCTGCAGGCTTCCTTTTCATCCCTGGAAGGCTTCTGTGTTCTGCTCTTCTAGCCTGATTCCTTCCCTTATTCCCAAAGACTTCTTGGCTGTCTCTTTGTGAGGACCTGGGATGATGAAATGCTATACATTTTCCTTGAATTTATGGATCATTTATTCCTTTCTGGTTCTCTCTCTCTCTTTGTCTCTGTCTCTGTCTCTCTCTCACACACACACACACACACACACACACACACACACACAAACACACCCTGAGTAGTTGTCATGGAGCTAGGCTCTGCTGCTTCCACTCACTCTGCCATCTTGAAGAATGTCCTTATCTGTAAATATGCAACTTGTCTCTCTCTTTAGAATTTCTGCACACTGAGAGCAGGACCTGTATCATTTTTGTCTTTGCATCTCCAGTGTTCAGTACAATGCTTTTAATAAATGCTTATTAATTGACTGATGGGGGAAAGGAGAGAGACAGAGGAAGAGAGACAAAGACAGAGAGAGATGAGACAGAGAGAAACAGAGAGACAGAAAGAGAAACAGACAGAGAATTTGGAGTACTGCATCTTCCTCTTGTAACATTGGTAAAAGTTTCATTAAGGCTATGTGATATTCAGAAACCCAAACCAAAATTAAGATTGGTTCCTTGAAGGAAACTGGGAATCCCAAGAAGATGAGGTGAAGAGTATTTTGACCAAAAGAAATAGTTTGTAGAAGGCCCTATGCAAAGGTACTCATTCATCACTGCTGTCTTTCTTGTTGCAGTTGATGACATTGGGGAAAAAATGGCAAGGGGTTTGGCATACTGTGGAAGATGTCAGATTGACCTTTCCTCATCCCCTCTGCCAGAGTTCAACCCACCTGAAAAAACTTAAGTTTCACCTTGATGAACTAGGTTTTCTCAGCTTTCACTACCATACTTTCTGACTTCGTGTCTATATTTCAGTGTTCCTCTGTCCTAAGATGATTACACTGACTTAGCCATTCAAAGGAAGGATCCTAGAATCATAGATCCTAGAATGATTGACTTCAAGTTGGAAGGATTCTCAGAATTAGTTTAGTGCATCAATATGGAGTAATGCCAACTTTGCCCGTAACCACTGGTATCCTCTGCATAGAGATCCGATTGTCTGGTCTGATTTCCATAGCTTTTCCATAACTCTACTTTCCTACTTTAAAGGGATACTCTCCTACCCCTTCCCCTCTTTTTGGTATGAATTTCTTTAAAAAGTTTTATTTCTTACAATTTAGTAGGCCCTGTGATAGCACAGGGATAGGACCAATATCTACCAGGGTTCCCTGATCTTCTCTTCCATTTCTCCAACCATAGAGTTAGGAAAAAATCAACAAAGGCTCGGCTTGATTGACCTGTGGGTAAGGCAAATCTCAAACTCTGTTTTATGGTGGCCTCTGGCTTCCTGGTCACTTGGGGTCATAAAAGGTTCCACTCATGTGGAAACTCAGTGGATGTCAGAAAATTCCCATGAGTCACCACATTTTGTTTTGCTGACCATATAGAGATTTTGCATTTCCATATAGAGATGAGGGAAGCAGTGTCCAGAGAAGTTAGGCACCATTGTACAGCCTTGCTATGTTAGGGCAAAGTAAATCTTTTGTTGTCTGTCTAATGACCTATGAGTTCCTCATTTCATCCCAATATTGAGATTGAACTAATAGGGTTACCATGTCAGGCACTCCTCTAGTCATCAAAAGTAGGAATTCAAATATTAGGTTGAACGTGGAGTCATATGGCTTTGTTCTTTCCATAACATTGGCTTATAAAGCATGAAATAACGAGAAATAGTAAGGGTCCATTTTCTCTGGGAGAACCTGGATTTTTAAAAATTTCCAATCAATTTCTTTTATTTAAAGTTTTGAGTTCCAAATTCTATCCCTTTCCCCTTCCTGAGATGGTAAGCAATCAGATATAAGTTATGTAAAACATTTCCATATTAGTCATTTTTCATAAGAAAACTTGAATAAAAGAAAAAAGAAAGTGAAAAATAGCACGCTTCAGTCTGTACTCAATCAATATTAGTTTTTTCTCTAGAGGCAGATAGCATGCTTCATCATTTGTTTCTTTGGGATTGTCGTGGATCATTGTATTGCTGAGAATAGCTAAATCATTTACAATTCTTCATCGAACAATATTGCTGTTACTGTGTACAACATTCTCCTGGTTCTACTCACTTCATGTAAGTCTTTCCAGATTTTTCTGAAATCATCCTGCTTTTCATTTCCTGTAGCACAATAATATTCCATCACAACTATATACCACAGCTTGTTTAGCCATTCCCTAATTGATGAGCATCACTTTGATTTCTAAATCTTAGCCACCATAAAAAGAACTGCTATAAATATTTTTGTACAGATAGGCCCTTTTCCCTTTTTTGGATGTCTTTGGGATATAGACCTAGCAGTGGTATTGCTTGATCAAAGGCTATACATAGTTTCATAGCCCTTTGGGCATAGTTCTAAATTCCTCTCCAGAATGGTTGGATCAGTTCACAACTCTGCCAATGATGCATTAGTGTTCCAATTTTCCCACATCCCCTCCAACATCCAACATTTTCCTTTTTTGTCATATTAGCCACTCTGATAGATATGAGGTGGTACCTCAGAATTGGAAAACCTGGATTTTTAACTACTTGATTAGATAAAGAGGTATGGAAAAGTTTTGATCTGCAATGCTGGAGGTTGCAAATTAATCACATATTGACATATTTTTATTGAGGAATCTGAAAGACAGATATTTTCTTTAGACAGGCATCAGGAAGAAGTTAATTTTTGGACAGAAGAGCTCCATGCAGTTTGTAGTAAAGGATAAAGCATATCTATTTAGCAGATACATTTCTGGATGATGAAACTGAGTAATATCATAAGACTCTGTAGAACAAATGTCTTCCAGAATAATCTTCTTGGTGTGATGCTGTTAGTTTTTCTATCTCTTTTCCTTAAGAGGCCTATTCTTCTTTTCCCTTGCTGTAGGGTAAATTTTCCTTTGCCTGTTATTGCATTTTAGCTTTTGGGAAGAGTTACTGGGCCCTTTCCAATTTTGGATCTGTTTTCTTTATTGAATGTGGATCCACAAGAACATTAGATAATGAGAGCAGATTGCTCAGGCAACCAGCATTGTTGGGCTTTACTAGTGACCTGCATATTTCTTGTCTATTCTCTCTTGAGAAAAAATACTTTTATTATTTTCTTTTGTTTTTATATTGCCTTTCTATACATTTCTAGATATATTTCTCCCTCTCTACACCTTAATGAGTCATATTTTGTCACAAAGAATAAAAAAAAGAGAAAAAAAAAACACTTTTAAGCAAAATTAACCAGCTCATCAACTGAGCCTGACAGAAAATATTAAGTTCCATACCTATAGTCTCCCACCTGTGCAAAGAAGGAAAGAAGTGAATTTTCTCATCTCTTCTTTGGGATAAAAATTGGTCATTATAATTATATCATCTGAGGTTTTACAGTTGTTGCTTTGTCCATTTATATTTGTAGCCCCCGTTTCAAAAGCCTTTCTTATATATGTGATAGAAATGGGTACTCTCTCTTTAAGAGGAAAAGCAAAAGGAGTCACAATTGTAGTTTTCATTCTATGAGGTTTACATATACATATATATATGTAGAGAGAGAGAGAGAGAGAGAGAGACAGATAGACAGACAGAGACAGACAGACATGAGACAGAGAGACAGACAGAGACAGAGAGACAGAGAGAGACACAGACACACAGACAGAAAGACACACACACATACACAGAGACAGAGAGAGACACAGAGACAGAGACAGAGAAAGAGTTTAACTCTGATGCATGAGGAACTATCAAGAGTTTGTGGAGAAGATGGAAAAAAGGTGAGGAGAAATTTCATATGAGAACTATAAGCTTTATTTTGTGTTTCTGAAAAACAAATTTAAACAAGAGATTAAATATAATATATAATATTAAAACTAAAACAACCGCCATCATGGACACCACCACCACAAAAAACAAACCCAAACAAAACAAAACCAGCCTGTTATTTCACATGGCAGCTGTCTCTAATAAGTTATAAACCCAGTTACTGCATCACTGTTTTGATGCATTAGTTCAAAATTTGCCTTCTTGTCTAAAGTTAAACTTAGGTAAAAGTTGTCCTTACAGTACAATATTCTCTATATATGCATTCCCTAGAACTAGGGAAACAATTCAAATGTCTGGTTAAACAACATCACAATCTGGTGCAAAATAAGAAATAAAATTTCCTGTCATCTCCTCAGAATGGTCAGGTGTAAGCCACTGGGGCATGCTTGATCTGCTACTAAAATCTAACTTGGTGGTACAGCAAGGCTCTGGTCACCTCTTTTCTGAGCATCACTGAGTTCGGGCCAGAGGGCAGTGTCCTCTTAAACAAGCAGGGAGCTTTGCAGAGAGAACACAATATAGCCTCTAAACAGACGTGATATGACATGCTGCCAGAGCTTTGGATTTGACTGAAACATCAGATTACTGCTGTTGTAGGCTAGACACTGGTAGATTCTACTTCTGTTTAAGTGAGGGATTGAAAAGACTAGACAGCATGGATCATTTCAATTTATGACATGAATGAGTTACACTAGTCCAAGTTAAACAACCTACCCCAAATGGTTACATTACACAAGCTGTGAGCTTTTGAAGTTTGTGACAAGGGACAGAAGGGAATTTTTTCTACTTATTGCTAGGAAAACAAGCAATAAAAACCTTCAGCTGGCCATGTTTAGTCAGTCAAATCTCAATGAAAAAATGGAGTATTTTCTTGTACTAGCTGAATTACCTCTCTGTATTCTGGATTCTCTATTACAATATCATTGAAGACACATTTCTTCTTAAATACTTTCAATGGCCTCTTTTTATCATACTCATTAGGGGACCCCTGGACAACGGTGAAGGATTTCCTGCCATTTCTCTCTTGAATTCTTTTATGAATATAATTCTTAGACCCATCAGGAAGCAGGTTTTTACCTTTACTGTATCAGCAAAGAGAAGGGAGAGTGGGGGCTCTATATAATATTTGTACAATTCTTTTGATTGGGTAGAAATTGCCTATGAAAGCTGGAGGTGGGAAAAGGTAGAGGTGAAGGGACTGAGGAGTGGGAAGGGAGGAGGCTTCAGGGTAACTGTTGAATTCTCAGCAGCTCAGTGGCTGGAGTGCTAGTGGCTATTTTATAAAGAAACAGGATTTTATGAGTCTGAAAAAGATAGTTAAGAGCAATGGCCTAAGAGAAGTGGGAAATACTGATTTCCTGTTATGTCTAGAGAGAGACAAAGAAAAGAAGAAAAAAAAGTTGAAAATATCTCTTTTTTTTATGTCACCTTTATCTTGAAAAGATGAAGAAGAAGATTCTTTTGAAGAGACATTATTGGTTATACTGAGTGAACTAAATGGAGTGGGCCTGAAGGGAAGTGGGCTGAAAAGACAGTTAGGGTTTGAGGTTATTCTGGCTGTGGCTTTTCCAGAAGCTAAAATACTATAAAGAAATGTGTCTTTGTTTATTTCATTGTTAATACATTACATATTCAATAACTTTAATATTTATTTAATGCTAGGAGATTATGGGAGATGTATATGTGTGTGTGTATGTATGAATAGCTTCTGTTGAACAAGGAATTTTCTCCATTTTAATAAAATAATAACATTTGCTGTACTATGGTGGAATTTTGGGTTTAGCTGATTTAAAGATATATGGTGATTAGATTGTAAGCTACTTGAGAGTAGGGACAGTCCTTTTGCCTCTTTTTTGTATCCCCAGCTCTTAGTACAGTGCCTGCCACATTGTATGTACTTAATTGATTGTTGAAATATTATTATTTAATAAGGAAAATACAGATATACTGCCCTGGATTGTCCAATAATTCACAATGATATGATTGAATGCGAGAATGAAACATGAAGGATCCTGAGGGGTAACTTACAAGGGATAACCTCCATAAAACTGTATATAAGGGGGTATCCTCCTAATAATAGTTATAGTTGTTAGATCTTATAGGCATTGTGTATATTGCTTTCTGGATTCAGCTTACTTCATCAGTTCATAAAAGTTTTCTTATGCTTCTTTGAATTCTTGATATTCATCATTTATTATGGTAGAGTAATAGTCTATTATATCCATATATCACAACTTGCTTAGCATTCCTCTACCTGAGCTCATCCTTTTTTTTTTTTTTAAACACAAAAGGGAAAAGTGCTTGGTCTGTATTTGGTATATTTTGGGAATCATAAAAAACAATAGTTCATATTTTTATAGTCCTTTAAGGTTTACAAAACACTTTCTTTACAAGAACCCTGTGAGGTTCGTTGTATAAACATTGTTATTTCTACTTTATAGAGAGGAAAATGACATTCATGAAAGGAAAATGATTTGCCTGGGGTCATGCAATTTGGAAATGTCTGAAACAGGATTTGAACTCAATTCCTACTATACAATTCCAATGCTCTTTTCACCATAACTCCTTTAAAACCTTTGTTTTTACCTGTTGTTAAATAAAATTTTATCAAACTACATCGCATATTTGCATATAATGTCTTTCTTTTTCAGATTCCATAGTAAGTGAAGACTAGCTACTGTTGATAAGAAGGAAATCTTATATCCCATGGTCAGTCAAAGTGTGCTCTATTAGACTGTGAAGTTCTTGAAAGTTGGAACTTTTTTTGCCCCCCTTTTAATATCTTTAGTGATCAGCACAGTGCCTGGCACATTGTAGGTGCTTAATAAATGCTTCTTGACTTAACCTATCTTTCTTTTCACTGTAAGGAAAAAGAATTTCACCACTCATTGATGCTCAGAATGTTAGAGCTGGAATAGAATCTAGAGATCATCTAATCAATTTCTCCCCAGTAGGAGAAAGATACCAGTATGTGTCCCACAGACCTACAAACAGATTTACCAAAATTTAAAAGATAAAAGTTGAAAAATGACATTAGGGCCTTATGAATATATATAAAAATACTTCTAGTTACATCTTATGGATGAGACTGAAAAGGGATTGATTTGAAGACTGAAGGTTTCTTACTGAAAGAAAGGCTTATATTTAACATGGATAATAGACTTATGTTAATACGGTAAATAACTCATCCCATCAGTACTACCAATCCCACTATTTTATTTGAATGTCATGTCATTTTCTTAACTTCGGTTATCATTCTATTCCAGTTCACTTATTTTCTCCCTGACTTTTGGCACAGGCACTTGTGAACCCCTCCTCTTTTAAATCATCTTCATGTATCTTTTTCTCATAGCCCTCATTTGTATTTAAGTCTATTTTGAAGTTTTGCCTCAAAAATAGTGTCCCAATGTGCTTTGTTTCCTGTTTTCATAAGCTTTATGTAACTCAAGAAAAATGTTATTCAGAACTTCAAGCAAGATGGCTTATTAAGAGGTCATCCCTAAGCCAGATTCGCTTTCTCAACTCAAAATAGCAAGAAGATATGCACCAAAAAAGAAATTGCACACACATACATAAACACACACACACATAAAACCTCACAGGAAAAAAAAAAAACACCCAAGACACTAATTAAAAAAAGAAAATGTAATTAACCCAAAAGAGCATCCAATGTAATAAGAGAATACCACAGAGTAAAATCCCCAAAGCACAAGGAATGATAATGAGACATATAGGCCTCCATAGACCATGTCATTTCCTTCAGAGGAAGCACCAATGGTAATGCTAATTCTACAGTGAGCTGACATATGCAGCTGGGCTTTACACATGCCTATGAAGAATCAACCAAAAGAACTTCTGGAATAATCTGGAAGAACAACAAAAATATTAAAGGCAGAAATAAGTTGGAAATTAAAATTTTAAAAGAACTCTGAGGCTCAGATTCTTATAATCTAGCCAATAGCTCACAAATATTCAGATTCGTTAAGAGTCTGGCCAATATGATGGATCTTTAATAAACCTTGTCTTTGGCTAAGAAAAAAAAAGAACTTCAAAAAGACAAATGAGAATAAAAAACAGAGTAAATGTCAGAGACTTACTCTAAGATAAGTTGATTCTCAGAGAAGGAGAACCACAGATTTAGCACACACACACAAACACACACATACACACACACTACAGTGATAAAAGAAAGAAAACAAAAGCAAAAAAGACAAGAAGGTTGGAATACCCAAGAACTCTGCAAATCAAAGTCAATAAGCATTAAAGTGCATTTTGTGTGCTAAGCACTGGGATACAAATAAAGGCAAGAGATGTCAGTTTACGCCCTTAAGGAGTTCACAACTAAACAAATATGTACAAACTATGTACAGGACAAATATGAAATAATTAACGGAGAGAGCGCTAGAATTAAGAGGAATTGGAAAAAGCTTCCTGTAGGAGGTAGGATTTTAGTGGGAACTTAAAAACAAAGTAGTCAGAGAAATAGGTCTTCCAAAAAACCCCAAGGAAACAAAAAAAGCCTAAACCCATCAAACAAGAGAATCTTATACAGGAAAAGACTAAGTGGAATCAATGTTTACATGCTACCTTTTTTTTCCTTGCTCTGATCTTGTTTGAGTGTCACTGAGAAAACTAAGAAAGATCTTTTTATGGGTAAACTTTGAAATGGGTGTTAAAGAAGCGGGGGTGGGGCAGGGGTGAGTTTTGAATGACTATTTCTAGAAATGGGACATTATGGATGAAGAGCATCCAAACAAAGCACTGGGGAGGTGGAGAAAGAAAGGTAGATTAAGAAATTGTGTGTGTGTGTGTGTGTCTGTGTGTGTATGTGTGTGTGTGTCTGTGTGTGTGTGTGTGTGTGTCTGTGTGTATGTGTGTGTGTATGTGTGTGTCTGTGTATGTGTGTATGTGTGTGTGTGTTCAGTAACACCCATTATGGAAATAAGCCACTGAGAAGAAAAAGTAATTCCCCTTTATAAATTCCACCTTGTCTGAGACTCATTAAGTAAAAATGAAGCCCTTCTTGAGGGAGCAGGGATTATACTAGGGAGTTGAATAGATTTTTGTCATTGTTGTTCAGTCGTGTCAGTTGTGTCCGACTCTTCATGACCCATTTGGGATTTTCTTGGTAAAGATACTGGAGTGGTACCCTATCTGTTTCTCTAGCTCATTTTATAGATGAGGAAACTGAGGCAAACAGGGTTAAGTGTCTTACCCAGGGTCACTCAGCTAATAAGTGTCTGAGGTCAGATTTGAACTCAGGAAGATGAATCTTCCTGACTCCAGTCCTGGCACTGTATCTGCTATACCACTTAGATGCCCCTGAATAGATTTGGGATTGTACAATAATGAATAAGTCCTAACTTTCCTATTTCTATCAAGAGCATCTTCAATTTTCTTGGCACTAAGGTTCACAACCTAAGAGTCGTCCTGAAATCTTTTCTCACTCATCCTCCTTCCCCACCCCCTCATTTAATTATTTTTCCAAGTCTGATGAATTCTACCTTTAAAATATCTCTCAGATTCATCCTCTTTCTTCCACTCACATGATAAAAAGCTTTAGAAGACAGAGAGGAAAAAAAAAAGAGAGGAAGAAGGGACAGATGAATAGAGGGAGGAAGGAAGGAAGGAAGGACATAGGAAAAAAGAAAGTTCATAGAAAGGAAGGAAGAAAAATTGTTAGACAGTTGATAGAAAGGAAGGAAGGAAGGTAAATAGATGGATAGGTAACTAGATAGATACAACATTTATTAAAGACTTACTATGTGTCAGGAACTAAGAGAGGTCCTCTTTGCTGGTTGCCTGGATCAATGTAACAGACTACTACCATACCTGTCTAGCCTTTCTTCTAAGAAAGTCTCTATTTCTGGTTTATCATCCATATCACCCCTCCTAACTATAGATGCTCCCCAAGTCTTGGTCCTAGGCCATCTTCTCTCACCCTACTCTTTCTCTCTGGGTGATCTTATCAGCTCCCATGATGATTCCCAGGTCCATATATCTAGCCCTAGGTTTTCCCATAGGCTGTAGTCCCACATCACTTATTGCCCATTGGACATTTCCAGCTGTCCATGTTCGGACTCAACATGTGAAAAGCAAAATTCATTATCTCCATCTCCCACAAACCTACCTACTTCTTTATGTCCAAGGCACTATTATTCTTCTAGTCTCCCAGGATAAGGTTGGCATCACCCACTATCTCCCCCTCGCCCTCCATAGCCAATCAATTAACAAACCTGTTGTTTCTACCTTCAAAATCTCTCTCATCTCATTCCTCTACTCACATAGCTACTGGCTTACTTCAGGCCCTCATTAACTCTAGCCTAGGTTATTGCAACAAACTCCAATTGGTTTCCCTGACTCAAATCTCTCCCTATTCGAATACATCATGTTGTAGAAAGTATTCTTTTTTTGTCATTTTCAGTTTTTTTATGTTTTGCTTAAAAATTACATACATTTACACATTACTTACTTTGTGAGAAGTCTCATAACAAAGTAAAACAGTTAAGTAAAACTAATAATAGTGACTTCATCTGAAAGTGATTACAGCATTTAAAGTCTGTAGTACCCTCTACCTTTTTATTGTTTTGAATTAAAAGAAATCTATTTTCTCTTCTTCCAATCCCACTTCATTAAAAAGAAAAGAAAAATAAGTTTATTTTAACAAACATACATAGTTAAGCCCCCCACCCCCACCAGGATGACTGTACAGAAATATATGTGTGTGTGTGAGTGTGTGTGTGTGTGTGTGTGTGTGTGTGTGTGTGTATGTGTGCACGCTAGATCTCATGCTAGATCCATCACCTCTCTGTATCGGATAACATGTTTCATCATCAGTCTTCTGGAATCACAGAAAATCATTGTATTGAGCATTGTACTTTCAGCTTTTAAAATTGCTGGTTTTTACAGTGTTGTTGTCATATCAGTTGTTCTCCTGGGTCTATTCATTTCATTCCTCATTAATTTATAAGAGTCTTTGAAATTGTTCATTTTTATAATATGGATACTATAGTATAAATTATTCCTTTGGTTTTGCTCACTTCACTCTGCATCAGTTCATATCTTTCCATGTCCTTTTAAAAATAATCTATTTATTAAATAAATAAAATTTTTGGTCCTCATTATATTATTATTATAAAAATATTTATTAAATAAATAAAATAATCTATTTCTTCATTACTATCATGTACAGATTAGACTAGATGCTTGCTGAATCTGGGATTCTGTGACACCAGCACATTAGAACTTGTGGATACAAAGAAACACAGTATAGAAACTTTCTATTAATTGATTGTGGCATTTTAATTTAAGTTGTTCTGTGGTTACTTTCTTTTTTTAAATATTGTGGTTTCTAGAATGCCTATGAGAATTGAAGCGGTAATAAAACATAAAGAAAATTCAGAGCTTTAAAGTTGGTATAGGTCAAATTGAAATTCTTCCACTTCCTAGGCAATTCTGTGTAACTCATTTTAATAGTATTCTAATATTTTTATTCTCAAAATTCCATTAAACATTAAAGCAAAAGCTGATATGATTTTTACATTTAGGAGCCAATAAAAAATAACCTTGAAATTCCAACTGGAACCAAAATAAAGAATGTATATAGTTAACAATCATTGGTTCCTTCATATTTTATTACTTTCTCTATACTTTTCCCATATTCTAGCTTTATTTTTTTCTCCATCTCTTTTAAAAAAAGAAGCGACATTTGAAGTAGGTATTATTTTAGTTAAGATGCTTTGCAGGAATTATTTTTTTTAATTAGAGGAGAATGAAAACTTGTTAAATAAGTTGTAACCCCACTCCTTCCCCCAAGTCTGGGATGGTTTCCTAAAGAATAGATCTATGATAATGAGTATTGGGTATGTAGAGAAAGATGTTCCTTCTAATTCACTGAGAGACCTCTAAGCTAGGACATTGAACAAGGTATAAAACTTCAGAAATGGACCTGGAACAACTTAGATGAAAAACAAGGTGAAACCTTTTGAATGGCAGATGGGAGATCATCCTGGAGCAGAAGTCATGCAGGGTAGCTGCTTCCTATTCCCTGCCTCCATATGTCCCTTGATTCCCAATCCTTGTTCCCCCAGGGACCTGTAAGAAGGGACTCTCCAGGTGATATTGTTCTTAATTTGAATAAGCAGAGATTTTATCTCACTCCCAAAGAGCTCATTTACTTCTATGTGAAGAAAAAGAGATGGAAAAACGTCTCTTCTTTTTAACTGATATAGTACCCTGACCTCCCTTGCTACTGCCACAGGATGGAGAATGATCAATGGACACCAACTCAATTTTACCATTAGCGCTGAGCCTGGAGTCAGGAAGACTCAATTTCCAGAGTTCAAATCTGACCTCAGACACTTACTAGCTCTGTGACCCTGGGCAAGTCACTTAACCCTGTTTGCCTCAATTTCCTCATCTGTAAAATGACCTGGGGAAGACACTCCAGTATCTTTGCCAAGAAAACTCCAAATGGAGTTAACGAAGAGTTGGACATGACTGAAATGACTGGACAATAACAATGACAAGACAACCAAAACACCAAATCCTTTCGGTGTTGAATCAGAAGCTACGTGGCCAGAAGCATTCATGGAGCCTATCATCTCTAACCAGCTCAAGTACCAAGTCATAAATGTGGTGAGACCGAGTAAAGGCACCTTTTCTTGTGTTCCATGGGTTGGTCCTCATTACACATATTTCCCTCCTTGAAAGACCCTTCAAAATTAAAGACAATCAAAATGCTGCTTAAAGCATTTTGTACTCTTAAGGTGTTGAGATTACAACACAAAGCCTTCTGGGCAGGAACATCCCCTCCTTGTACATCATAAAGAGCAATGTTGAAACTCACAGAAAAAATATCTAATCACCTCAAGCATAATTCACTCTGGGAAAGAAACCCCTTCCCAATTATTAGGTATATGTGGAAATTGGCCTTTGGGTCCAGTTTATGTTTTGTGGAGCCTTTCAGGGCCTTTAGCTCCTATCACTGCAGCTTCTGAATTTCAGTCTCATTCAGATCTTGGCAGCAGAACTGTAACTCAGAGAGACTAAAGAGCTCAATCTCATCAAGTTTATGTGCATTGCTCAGGGGTCAGGGAAGTTTCATGGTTTTATCAGAGAGTTTTACTAGAGAACCCACACTGAAATCTCACTGGGCTGGGGAAGGTTTTGTGATATTTCATCCAAACCTAGACACGAGGGCTAGGGATGTGCCCAGCTAACAAGAACATTAAGTTTGGAAGCTGGGGAGCTTGACATTCCATCTGGAAAAATCAGTGCCTATCCAAGAAACCGTAAGTTTCTGGGGGCATGTGGAGCCTGAAATAATGAGTTGAAATGTGGCTAGTTTTGTTGTGACTATTACCCGAAATACTTAAGTTTCATATGACTTTGAAGTGTAAGACAAAGCACTTGAAAAAAAAAAACCCTTATTTCCTAATCATTTGTTATTCAGTGTGGTCAGAGATAATGGATTCTTTGTAATGGGAGAGCATGTCTTTTACTCAGACTCCCTGCCTTTTATTCACTTGTTGTCTCAGAACACGAGCTTTGTAAATAGAGTGTTTTAAGTAATGGCTGGCAAATTGAGGTTGTTCAATAAATTTAATGAGTATTACTTGAAGATAATGATATGTAATAGATTTGGAGAAGAAAGAATTTAGGCTTTTTCATGTGACCTCAGACAAGCCATTTATTTATTTATTTATTTATTTATTGGTGGGCTTCAAATCACTTACCATAATTCAATTCAGTTAATGGGATTATAACTCATAGGATCAGAGATCTAAAGCTGGAAGCAACACTGGGAGTCACGGGGTCCAACTTCCTTATTTTACAGATCAGGAAACTGAGACCCAAAGAAGTTAGGTGATTTTCCTACAGTCACGCAGCTAATAAAATGATAGAGCCAGGAGTCAAATATAGTTCATCTGACTCCAAATTCAGCATTCTTACTATGGTGACAGACGATAAATATTTATGAGGTGCCTACATATAAAAACACTGTGGGACATACAGGGATGTAAAGGGGGTAAAATGATGCAGTAACCATTGGAACATATAGTCTAATGGCAAAATAATAAGCAGTTATAACTAGCAATGTCTGTATTTAGTGAGAGTAGCATAAAAGTCATCCTCAGTTTTGTTGGGGAAGGCAGCAGAGACGGTGAGATAATTTGAAGTTACTACTCTGCTATGGGAATGGGGGACCAGGCAAGACCCAGGTCACAAAGGTACTTACTTACCTGGGGCATGGCTGCCTTGGGGGAGAAAGGTGTCATCTGTTAGCTTCTTATTTTACCATGTTATTCTTGCTAACTGGGTGCCAATCTTAGTTTATATGCTGTGGAAAGACTAAAATGCTGTTAATATTAGCTTTAAATTTTCATGCTCTGTCATAAAGCCCTAATTGTCCAGCTTTAGTTACACTTCTGTGAATTCATCTGATATAAGATAGAATGTAATCACAGCAAAGTATACATTTAAAGGTCCTTAAAGAACTTTGAGAGATCACTTTTAGCTGAGGGAGGAGTAGGGATTTCTTCATGGAAGATGTGACATCTGAGCTATCTTGAATCTCAACAGGTTGAAGTCTAAAGTGCACACATTCCAGGCATGGGAGACCATATGCACAAATGCCAAGAGATGGGAGAGGACAGGACTTTATCAGGGAACAGCTAATTCGCTTTAGCTGGAATGTAGAATATGTGAAGGGGAGTAATATGAAATGAGTCTGGAAAGTGAGTTTGGAGTTATTTTAAAATGCCAGGATGAAAAGTATATATTTTATCTTAGAGGCAATGGAAAGTCACTGATGGCTTTTTTAGTATGGAGTGACATAGTCAGATGTGTGCCTTAGAAAGATTATTTTGACAGCTGTGTGAAAGATGAATTCAAGATGGGAGAGACCCGAGGTGGGAAAACTAATTAGGAGGAGACTATTATAAATAGTCTAGGTGCCTGAACTAGGGTAATGATGTGTGTTGAGGGATGTTAAGGATAACAGGATGGAGATGACCTGTGGAGGTAAAACTGATAGAATTTGGCAATTGATTAGCTATAGGAAGGTGAGGGAGAGAGAAAAACCAAAGACAACCATGAGGTTTTGAACCTGGGTAACTGGGAGGAACAGAAAGAAGGAAATTGAGAAGAAGAGCAAGTTTGGGGAGGGGGGAGATGATGAGTTCAGTTTTGGACATGTTGAGTTTGAGGTGTTCAAAAGATATGCACGTGTAGATTCTTAGGAGGCACTAGCTCCGGAACTAAGATTGGAGAAACCCATTCCCTATCTTCTTTCTTTCTGTCTCTCTATCTCTCTCTCTATACCTCCCTGTATGTCTCTGTTTCTCTCTGTTTGTCTCTATCTTTGTCTCTCTCCCCCTCTTCCTCCATCTATTCGTTAATATCTATCTATCTATCTATCTATCTATCTATCTATCTGCCTGCCTGTCTATCTCTATCATCTCTCTACTGTATATAGTGAGGCTTTTAAATATGCATCCCAAATGTAACTGGGTTTTTCTTAAATGCATCCCTGTGAAGGAGTGAGATGCACAGTGAGGGTATTCTATGTAGGTATTCTTGTGGGGGAAAACATACCCAAACCTCCACCTATCATTCTGCAACTTGACTTGTTACCTTATTAATTCTTATGCTGGGTTCAAAGGCAACCAAAGGAATATGTTCTGATAAGGCTAAAGCTAAAGGTTAGGATAAGTATTGGGCATGTGATTCCATTGGTATAGAGAATTCCTGGATGAGGAAACTCCCTTTCCCAATGCAAGTCAGCATCTCTCTGCAACTCACAGTTAGACAGTTGCCTAGAGCACTAAGAGGTCACGTGACTTGTTCAGAATCACAGAGTCAGTAAGTATCAAAGAAAGGCAGGACTTGAACCCAATCAGCTCTATCCACTATGCCACAGATGATTCTCCCTTCCCATTTCCCCATATACCATATTCTGATATTTCAATATTTTCTTTCTCACTAATTAATTAGTTCCAAGTTTCATCCTTAGTTTATGAAAAACTGGACAAATCTGTTTACCCATAAACATTCTCTCTTCTTTGAATCTCAAATCCTAGCCTCATAAATAAATATCAACATTGTATGCTATTAAATTTATTAAGAGAACAATAAGCAATAAAAGATATATTAAAATATTTCAAAAATGTGTCATCTGTGAGAAAAATCACAACCAGTGTCACCTCTCACTGTCAATTGCCACTGCTTCCTCTTCTGTAGACTCTAGAATCACAGTCCAATCATTCAGCTCTTTCAGAATGATGGGCAAAATCTCATAGGAATTCTGCAAAGGATATTTTCTTCACAGGATATATTTTTGACAGATTGTTTTCTCCACAGAACAAGAGTTAAACTACGTCCTCTTAACCTATCTTTTCAGTCTTTCTCAGAGATGGCAGGTAAGTCTCAGTCTCCTACAAGATGACAATTAAGTGTCCAAGTGTCCTCAATGATACAGTAACAATATCCAGTTCTCTGAGATGGAAATATTTAAGTTGAGGTTACTCATACATATAAATGGATATGTGTATGTATGTATGTAGCACATTTAAACTCTGAAGTATCCTTATCCAACTTTCACTCCCACTAAACAAGTCACGTTCCCAGATCTTGGCTAGTTACACCTCTTCCTAGGAGTATTTCTGAGGGGTGAATCACCCCTAGTGACACCCCCAATGCTAGTGGCATTGGCTCAGGATCCCACTGCATTCTTCTTCTAAAGATTATCTTTGAGAATCATTTAGTTAACCAAAAAAAATAGCTTTTATACTCTATCATAGTCTTCTTGGGGCAGAAGACCTAGGCTGAGGAAAATCCCAAGAAAAGGTCAACTCTTTCCCTAATTTCTCCTCACATTGCCTGTCTATCCAAAGAAGCTATAATAACATCTGCTGTTTTGTACCCGAAAGTTTCTAGTAGACTGAATTTTGCCTCAAACACAATGAGTTCAGGAGTTAACTAAAGGTAAATATAAATGTAAAATAAGTCAGAGTGCCCAACTTCTGCCTAAATGTTGGGAATTTTCCTAAGTGGAGGCTCAAAGTAATTGTGACTGAACTCATAGTTTTTCATCTAAAATAAACTCCTTAAAGTTGAAGAGGAGAAAACCAGATGGACCTAGGGACCATTATATTGCCCTCCAGGCTGAAAATGAACTAATTATTATTACAAGAATATATGAGTAAACCAGAGAGTGAGTTGGAAGAGAAGTAAGCAATGTGACTGGGTCTATTCATGGTATGGTGGTTTCAGGCAGGGATTCACCACTCCCCAAGCTGGCCTTAGAATGGAGTCATCCTTAAGGGGCAAGGTAGCTGGCAGAAAGGTGGGGTGTACCATTAAGTGAGTCAGTAGGGAAGACAAATATATACAGTATTCATTACTTCATTCAAATATTTATTAAAATGTAATTGGGAAATGTTTAACAAAACACATAAAAATTATAATACAAGTTAGATGGCACAATGAATAGAGCACAGGACCTGGAATCAGAAATACCCGAGTTCAAAACATGCTTCCATCACTTATGAGCTGTGTGACCCTAGGTAAATTATTTAATCGCTCTGTGACTCAGTTTCCTCATTTCTTCATTTGTAAAATTACTGATAGCACTTGCCTCATAGGGTTGTTGTGAGAATGGAGGATCCCACTCACTTTGCCAAGAGCTGAGCATGGTACCTGCCTGCCACCCTTCAATCATCTCTCTTGCCAACTGAAAACACAAGGCAAGGTAAGTTAGTCACAGAGTTGGGACTAGAAACTGATTTTCCTGATTACAAGCACAAAGCTCTTTATACCATACCTCATTGCCTACTAAGAGATCTAGGTTAGAGGTGAAGATGATAACAACAACAACAACAACAGCAACAACAATAACAACTGGCATTTAAAGAGCTTTTTAATGTTTGCAAAGCACGTTATATATTTAAATCTCTCACAACAACCCTATCCATCGTGCCATCTAACTGTAGAGAGGCTGTTACAGGATCCCATTTTTCTATCTCACTACCATCTTCTTTCTCTCCTTCCCACCCTCACTGCAACATTTTGTTTTCATTATTTACTTACTCCCTGGGAGAAAAACATAAGTATCCTATTTCTGCTGGATTTATAATTCTTTTCTGAAGTCTGGAAGGAACCCAAAGACTTATCATGTTATGTTTACATTTCTTCCTTACCTCAGCCAAATTGTATTATTGAATTCTCATAACTTTCTTATCTGTTCTATGTATCAGGTACACAAATGACATTTAACGCTACATGTTTTCCCAAAGTTGATGACCACGAAAAGTTAGGTTTGGTTTTGCTCTCCCTCATTACTCCTGCAAGCTTCTAAGTTATGTATTTTCAACAGTAGAGTCTAAATAATTTCAAATATTGTTCATTGTTCCTGGTTGGCACAGCAGTCGTGTTTCTAATAAATTTAGATATTAGTATCAGTATTTCACATTTTTCTCTCTTTCTTTGGACATGGAAGAAAGGGAAGAAAGTTACCCCCTCCCTCATCTTCCCATTTCTCACTCCCCATATAGTCATCGATCTTTCTTGTTCTTATAGCCAAAGTTTCCATGTCAATTTCTGGAGGCAATGGAGAAGATTTTTGTTGGACGCCATGAAGCCAAAATAGGTTTTTGAATCTGGTCTCAAGATTATTTTCTGGAACTTTCTTTTAAAACAAGAACAAAGAACAGTCTGCACAGTTAGTTCCTAGAGTCTTGTTGAGTCATTTTCAACTCTAAATGTTAACCAGACACTAACTTAAGTTCCATTTCCCCTATTCTCTGGCTCCACCCCCCATCCTTCACCCCTCTTTCCCTCTTTTTCTCTTGGAGTTATTTGTTTCCTCCAAATTAAAAAGTTCTGGTCAGAATGGGTAAGCATAAAGAGGCAGGGCCTTTAGGGATTTCCAGTTGTACAGACGGATTATATCTTTAGAAGAGCTTCTATACCAATTTCTCATGTGATCAATCAGGTGAAATGAACATAACTTTGTGGTCTGAGGGAATATGCTTTGAAAAGTCTGTTTTTGTTGCAATGACATCTGAAAACACATGACTTTGCTTAGGAATGTTTCTAGAGTATTTAAAAGAAAATATGGAAGTATTTATTCTAAACAAATGTATGAAAGCTATTAGAAGTTTAAATTGACCAAGATAGATATGTTTGGATGTAAAGTTACTACCTCATGTATCTGGACCAGTTTTGTACAGTCAAATTAAGTCAATAAGCATTTATTAAATGCTTGCCATGTTCCACAGACTAGGCCAAGTGCAGGGGATGTTAAAAAACAAACAAAAAACAAAAAGCAAAAACAAAGCAATTCCTTCATGCAAAGAGCTCACATTCTAATGGAGGAGATGACAAACACATGACTTTTCTTAGGAATGTTTTTAGAGTATTTAAAAGAAAAATAAGGAAGTATTTATTCTAAACAAACATATGCAAGATATATTAGAAGTTTAAATTGAGTGAGATAGATATATTTGCATATTAAGTTACTACCTCATGGATGTGGACCAGTTTTGTGTAGTCAATTCAATAAGCACTTTTTTTTGGCTAGGCAATGGGGTTAAGTGACTTGCCCAGGGTCACACAGCTAGTAAGTGTCAAGTGTCTGAGGCCAGAGTTGAACTCAGGTCCTCCTGACTCCATGGCTGGCCAATAAGCATTTTTAAGTGCTTACTGTGTTCCAGGGACTAGGTTAAGTGCTGGGGACATAAAACCAAACCAAAACCAACCAAATTATTGTCTTTGCATACAAGGAGCTCACATTCTAACAAGGGAGATAGTGGTTTGCACTGTGCCAATCCAAGAAATATACAAGGTAAAATGGAGGTAATCTCAGAGGGAAGGTATTGGTGGTGGTGGTGGGGATGAGAGGAAGAGCCAGGAAGAGCCTATTGCTGAAGGTAAGTTTTGAATTGAGTCTTGAAGTGAATTCAGGAAACAGAGACTAGAAAGCAGAGCATTCCAGGCATGGGGTGGGAAGATGAGGAGTCAATGAAAAGGCAGAGGAGGTGGGAGGAACAGCAAAATGACTGCTGTTGCTGGATGGTAGAGTAGTTGGAGGAAATGATTCCAGATTATAAATAGCTTTAAAATAAAAAAAAAAACAAGAACAACAACTAAAAAAGGATTGTATATTTGATTCTAGAGGTAATAAGGAACCACTGGAGTTTACTGATTAAGGGAATGACATGGTCAGACTTGGCTTTCAGAAGATCATATTGGCAGCTGGGTGTGTGATGGACTGGAGAGTGAGACAGACTGGCGACATTGAGAATAACCAGACGGCTGTTGGAATAATAGAGGCAGAGCATGATGGGGGCCTGCACTAGTGTGGAGGGTGCATCAGATAAGAGGAAAGGATGGCTGTGAGAAATGTTTCAAAGATAGAAATGATTGTACTTGTTAACAGATTGGACGGGTAGAGTGAGTGGGGTGAGAGGAGCTGAGGAAGACATGCTTCCCAGGTATACTTTTTCAAACATCCATGGCTAGGTTGTGAACCTGATTGACTGGAAAAATGGTGAATTGGGAAGGGGAGAGGGGTTTAAGAAAAAGATAATGGATTCTGTTTTGGACATGTTGCATTTAAGATGTCTGTGGAATATGAAATTCAGTCTTGCCAATAGGCAATTAGAGATGTGAGTCTCAGTGTAAGGAACAAGATTAGGGCTCTGTTTTTGTGTGTGCATATTCAAATGCATATATATAGCTTTAATAAGGTGTCACCGGTGTGGTATGATTTGAGGAATCAAAAATCCACCCGGCTTAAAATACATTATCTACTAGTCTTTAAATATTGCCTGAAACTGAATCAATGAACAAATGCATACTAAACCTATCTCCCTTAAGGCATGTCATGGTCCCTTGACTTCTGACTCAAAGGGTGTCTACCACAGGCAGAGTCAGAAGAATAGAAAAAGGCCTGAAATTGTATGTTCAAGGAAACAGCTGTTGTTGGACTTGAGACACAGTCATTAATGACAAGGTCTTTATATACCACACTTTAAGACCTCTAGCAATCTACAGTAAAGCCCCCTGAAGAACACTTCACAGCTATGTTGACAAACAGGTGATCATAATTGTCTATAACCACTAGTTATTTCAGTGTTTTAAATTAAGCCCTCTCCCTCTCTTTTGAAAGAAGCTTTATCAAATTATACTTGCCCAAAAGAATGACATTAAGAAATATAACGGACATTACATACTTTTAACTTTTAAATGGTCTTTTTTATTAATTAATTTATTTTTAGTTTTCAACATTCACTTCCATAAGCTTTTGAGTTTTAAATTTTCTTCCCTTTCTTCCCCACCTTTCCTCCCAAGACAGTGTGCAATCTGATATAGGCTCTACATATACTTTCCTATTAAACATATTTTCACATTAGTCATGTTGTAAAGAAGAATTGGAACCAATAGGAAGAGCCATAAGAAAGAAGAAACAAAACAAAACAGAAGAAAAAAGAGATCAGACAGTATGCTTCGATCTGCATTCAAACTCCATAGTTCTTTCTCTGGATGTGGATAGCATTTTCCATCATGAGACCTTTGGAGGTGACTTAGATCCTTGCATTTCTGAGAAGAACTAAGTCTATCAAAGTTAGTCATTGCACAATGTTGCTATTACTATGAACAACATTCTCCTGGTTTTTCTCATTTCATTAAGCATCAGTCCATACAAGTCTTTCCAGGTTTAGATGAAGGTCATTTTTAAAATTTATACACTTCACATTCAAAACCAGTATGCAGCAAAGCAATACAAGTTGCAGATCATGCCAGTGTCAAGATCCAAACACAGCAACTTGAACTTGACTTTGTGCATACTATATTAAATAATCACTGTGAACAGGCTTTCAGTTGGAACACACTGTCTTTGCTAGGCTTGCTTTTGTTGACTTTGATTTGAACTATGTTTTTATTGGGAAAAGTAGATGTATTCATAAAGGAATTGTACTTGAAAATTTCCAATAATTTTGACCATTGCTTCAAGCTCCATCCTGTAGGGGGTATACCTCAGTTTGGAAAAATCTGATTCTAGTAAACATCAGAAAAGGAACTGGGCTAGTCATGAAATAAGAGAAAAAGATAATAAATGGATAGTCTGCATAGTGTACTGGTTTCTATAAAATATTAATCAGTCTAGAAGAAAAGAAGAACCATTGGAGAATATGGAAAAGACTAGAAGTAATGGATAGATTATATACTGCATTGATAGGGGGAAGAAATACTCATCACAGATCTCTTATATACTGAAGTATAATAATCAGCAACATTTTTAATGCATGTAGAATAAGTAACTTAAAATAAACATTAGATAATTTTGGTAGTATACATATAAATGGAATTCTAATTGTATTTAATACATTTTTGTTCTTTTGTAGGAATGACTTTCTGTCATAATGTGGCATACACACATACATATTTATATCTATAACAGGGTTTTATGGTTGACCCTCATATACAGGTAGAATGTTATGATTTTTTCTTTGTTACTAGCTCATTTTCTTTATTCAATCTCATTCTGAGATCTTAGGCAAACAAAAGATATGTTTTGTTTTTTCCAAATAATTACTTAAATTGCAACCTTTTCACTCTTTAGTTAAATATTATTTCTGGGTCCCATCCCAGTTTATTAACTAGAGTAATCTTTTTTCCTATGAATATTTGCTTCTCTCTCAGTCTCTGTCTCTGTCTCTCTGTTTCTGTCTCTGTCTCTCTCTCTCTTTCTGTGAGTGTGTGCGTGTTACTATATATGCAATTTATTAACAGTATAAAAGACATAGATGATATTTACAATGTATCAGCTGTAATAAAGAGTATAGCTACAGTGCCCTCTAACCAAAAAATGTTACTGGTGACTTACTACTTCCATACACATGTCCCACCATTCAGCTCTCTGCATTGTAGCCAAAGTCTCTTCAATTTTCTTTATAATGTTTCTCCTAAAGATAAGTGTTAAAACAGCTCTCTCAAGAAAGTAGTTTTCATTTTCTTTCTCTCTATACCTCACTCCGTCTCTCTTCAATCATGATAGGCAACCCTCCAGGATGATAATTTCTCAATGATTTGTACCCTCTTAAAAGTACAGTATGGTTTTTTGAGAGAGATAAGCTATTGTAACATATATAGCAATATTTTTTTTATCTAAATCAAAGTCAGCAAGATATATAGATATGAATACAGACAATGCATATACACACAAATATATACAGCAATACAAAAGAAATGTGTGCATGTGTGTATATATCTGCGCAATATAGCTAATAACTACTTTGTACAAGGATTCAAGAGTTTCCTGGGGGTAACCAGAAGAATTACCTGCAGTAGTGGCTGGCAAGTTTCAGTGGTCCTGTGGAGTCCAAGACTCTGAGACATCTTTCCTCTATCACCACTTTCTCTTGAATCCTGGGTTTTGTTGAGTTGAGGGGAAATACTCATGAAGAGTTCAGTTTCCATGGGTGGTATTGGCTGTCAGTTTTTATAGGACATGAGAAGCCAGGATTTCAATCAACTAGACTTCTATCAGAGGTGTGTTTAAAGTATTGGTGGGGCAAGAGTTCATGTGGTGATCAGAAGAAGCAACACAATGACACTCTCAAGGTCTCTCGTCAGAACTTTGGAATTGATTGTGTGACATGGGAGACACTGGTACAGGACCACTCAGCATCAGAGAAGGTGCTGTGCTCTGTGAGCAAAGCAGAATTGAAGTAGCTCTAAAGAAACACAAAATGTATAGATTTAGAGAACCCACCCCAAACATTCACATGGACTGTTTATGCCTGACCTGATCAGACACAGTCGGATACACTGAACCTTGACTCCAGTATAGTGATGTCATTTTGGTCTTCTTTGAGAACGAAGGACAACAAACAGGGGTAGGTCTCCATACCTCTCATTGGTGAGTTCCTCGTGAGGCCTCCATTTTGCAGAAAGACCCAAATCTGCCAAACTTCATTCCTCTCCTTGCTTTACTTTTGACTTTCTGGACTTTGCCACCATGCCTCAACTGTCATCTCAACCTGGATCCTCCCTCAGCACCTGGCCTTCTCACCCTGGAATATCTTTCTGTCATACCCACTCCTTTCCTTGATGATTCGGTTCCTACTAGGACTAGAATTTTGGGGAAGGGCCCAAGATAGACATCCTTCAATCCCATCTGGTGCTGCTTCTGATTTTCTGTACTTGCGCACCAAGCTTCTACATGATACTTTCCCTTCTCCTCCTCCCTATCCCCAGCCTTTCAGTCTCCTTTAGTATCTTGTTTTCCTCCATTAGAATGTAAGCTCCTTAAGGGCAGGGACTGTATTTCTTTTTGGTTGTATTTGTACCCCCAGTGCTAAGCAGAGTACCTGGCATATATTCAAAGCTTATTAAATGCTTGTGGATTACCAGCCTGTGTATTTGAGATGACTATCACTGGCCATGTGTGGTTCTGGATCTCAGTACAGTTGGTTCAATATACCTGCTATTCTTCGGTGAAAAAGGAATCAACTACTTCATGACAAAACATTCATTTCGCATTGGCTACTGTGAGTTTTTTTTTTTAACAAAACATAGCTATAGCCTCAATGTATCCCACATATATATATATACATATATATATATATATATATATGTATGTATGTATTTTAGGCAATTGGGGTTAAGTGACTTTCCCAGGCTCACACAGCTAGTAAGGGTCAAGTGTTTGGTCTGAGGCCAGATTTGAACTTAGGTCCTACTGACTCCAAGGCTAGTGCTCTATCCACTGCGCCACCTACCTGCCCCAAGATATCTATTTTTAAAAAGGGTTTTTTTATGCACTTTTCTAAAAAAAAAAAAGATTTATTGATGCATTTTGTTTTTATATCATAGTCATTTCTGGACATATCTTATGCACTATGCCTTGCCCCTAGAATTGAACCCTCCTTTGTAACAAAGAAAGTTAACTAAAAACAATTAGTTAAAAACTAAAAAAAAAAAAATAAACTAAAAAAATTAACTAAAAACAACCATAATAGCGACCCTACATGACAATAAATGCACCGTTCTGCCTCCATTGTCTTCTTCTGTGATAAAAAGAGTGATATATATTTCATTATTTGTTTCCTAGGACCTAAATTGGTTTTGACAATTACTCAAACTTTGGATTCTGAATACTAAAAATGTTATTTTAATTAGTATTATTTTAGTAATTCTTCATATTGTTCTTCTTGTAATGTTTACTTAACCATCAATTCATAGAGATATTATCCTGTTTCTGTGAATTCCTCTTATTCATCAATCTGTGCTATAAAATATGCTATATACATTTCTTCAGTCTTGCTCCGTCAATAGGCATTCACACTAATTCCAGTCTTTTATTACTGCAAAAAATTCTGTTATATATATTTCAAATGCATTGGTCTTGTGTGTCTTATAATCTTTCTGCTACTCTTTGAAGAAGTTTAAGGTACCCTGAAAGAGTTTGGGGATCTATTTGCTTTATCTAAAAGCTCCATATGCAGAAAAAAATTATGATTTCATAGTACATATACATATAGTATATTTATACACATATATAATATATATACATATGCATACAGTACTATATGTAATACTATATGCATATTATATATACACATACATACTATAAATATATATGATATATACTACACACATATACATGCTATACATATATTCTAAATACATATACACATATGCATACATATGCCTATACTATATATATGTGTGTTCACACTATATATACATATATATGATATGTTTATGTGTATGTATAATACTATATGTATATAACTTAAATGCATACATATATTATACACACATACACTATATATGTATATACTATATATAGCATATATACTATGTGTATACATATATACTATATATGTATATATGCTCTCTCTCTCTCTATATACATATATACCTATATACAGAGTATATATGTATATGTAATTTCATTAGTATATACACGTATCAATGAATAATTAGGCTTATAATTTCACTGGGGAGATGATGTATGTGCTTGTGTGTGTGCATGTTTATTACATATGTGTGTATGTGTATCTCTACCTAGTGAGATTACAAGCTCCCTGTAAATACTGGTTCACACTATATTTTCCCTTTTCCTACAGGCCTAGCATAGAACTGCTGCTGGCCACAGCAGCAGGTATTTGATCAATGATCGATGACATATGAAGTCCATAACTGATGAGTTAGTTGACATGGAAATAATCCTAGGTCTCCGTAAATACCTAATCAGTGCTTCATAAATGTTTTTGGATTACAGAATTTCAGAACTGGAAGGAGGCTTAGAGATCATTGTCCAAACTCCCTCATTTTGCCAATGAGGAAACTGAGGTCCAGAGAGTCTAGGTAACTTAACCAAGGTCAGATTGCTTGTGGGTAACAGAATTGGGATTGGAATCTAGATCTAACTCAAATGCTTTTTCAACTACACCACAGTTGCTTGAAATGGCTTGAAAGGCAGGCAGCTGAGCATGCTTCTGAAGTCATTGAAGTAATTTATTTCAGTTGCACTTTTGATCCCTAGGTGCTTAGAGGAATCCAACTACCTACAAAAAGTGATTAATGACCCATTTTTTTCCTGGCTTCTCTTAATGCAAAAAATCTTGGACAGCAACCAATTTAATTTTAGACTACAAAAAGAGCCACATTTTTTTCATTCCATTTAGTTTAATTATATTTATAAAATACCCTAAAGCTTTGGGGCATATTTAAGGATATAAAATGCCATTACAAAGGTTGTACCATTTCTTAAGTGGTACCAGGAAAAAAATTAGAAAAGACTTCCTTTTTCCCCGCCTTCCTGGTGATATTCATTCATGTATTCACCAAGTTTCTATTAAGTGTCCATTATGTGGGGGCAGCTAGGTGGCCCAGTGGATTAAGCACTGACCCTGGAGTCAGGGGACCTGAGTTCAAACTCGGCCTCAGACATTTACTAGCTATGTGACCCTGGGTAAGTTACTTAACCCCAACTTCCAAAAGAAAGAAAGAAAATAAGGTGTCCACTATGTTCCAGGTACTGGCCTGAGTGCTCTGCATTTAAAAAAATAAAAACTTGGTCCCTGCCCTCCAAAAGCTTAACTTCTACTGGGGGAATAAACATGTACATGGGAAAAAATGACAAAGATATATGAAAGAGACAAAAGTCAATTTCCAGAGGAGACTATCCATTGGAGGGAATGGAATAGGCTTAGGAGATAGCACTTGGGTTGAGCTTTGAAGGACACTAGGGATTCTGTGTGGAAGACAGGAGAAAAGAGCACATTCTAGCAATGAGGGGAAGTGGGGGGACAACCTGTGAAAAGGCACGAAGATGGGGCACGGAATGGAATGTCATTCATGTCATTCTCATAAAGGACGATCTATTAGGCAATTTAGGCTGGAATGTAGAGTGTGTGAAAGAAAGGAAGGTATCAAACCAGAAAGTTATCCTGGAGCCAGGTTGTGAAATCAAACAGAAGAGTTTGAGGCAAAAGGGAGTCATCAGAGAAGGGGAGTAACATGGACAGACTTGGGAGATGAATGAGTCTGAGAAGCAGAGTTTCTGGGTAATTAATATTCAATTTATTAATTAGGCTAGCAAATAATTAATAAGTTGATGGTCAGTAGTTTCTCTTGGTAACCAAAGATGAACCATGGAGATCACTGAATACTTAAATATCTTTGAAAAAGTGGGTTCCTCCCACCCCAGGCAGAGATCAACGTTGATTGGTGAACAACCAATGAAGCAGTAGATGAGGAGGTGGGCTGAGAGCCTTAAGCTCCTCCTGCTAAGAATTTGGCTTGTTGAGACTCTGAGGCCTCCAGCTAACCGGACAAAGGCATCCATCTCTACCCAGAGCACTTAAGTTGAACTATGGGGGTTTCTAGGGTGTGAGCCTAATGCTATAGGGCTGCATTTCACCTAGTAGAGTTTCTCTTTACCCTTTAATCAGAAATAAACTCTGCCAGTTGGGTGGGGTCCTACCCAAGATTGAGGAGAATGTTCCCAGAGGGTTAGACAAATCTCCTTCAGAGTGACTGGGTTTTGAATGAGGAAGTAAAAAGAGAGAAAAAAAACTTGGATTTGATATTAATAATTGGTTATTAATAATCATTTCTCTCATTTGTTTTAGGACTACTAATTTGACCACTGTATTGAGTATGGATACAAGAGTGGAGGGATTGGATGCAAAAAGACTATTCAGAGATGATTGCTTTGTAATAGTTTAGGTGATGGGTGATATAGGTCTCATGGCCATGTGAGTGAAGAGAAGGGAATGAATGTGAAATATTGTGGTGGCCAAATCAATAAGACTTGGTAAGTGATTGGTTATTAGGAATGAGGGAGATGGAAAACTTAAAGCTAGGTTGTGAGATTGTGGACACAACCTGAGATCATGAACTTAGGCTACAGAAAGGACCGGCTGGCCTCAACAGAAATAGGGAAATTAGGAGGAGAGTTGGGTTTTTAGGAAAAGATAAATTCTACTTTGGCTGTGTTGTGTTTGAGATGCCCATGGAGCTGGAGATAGTCAATGGGCACTTAGTGATGCCAGGCTTCAGTTTAGGAGAGACAGAGGCTAGAAATATAGATTGGGAAGTTATCTGCATAGAGGTAATAGTTAAACCTATGGAAGCTGATGAGATCAGCAAGAGAGAATTAGAGAGAGAGAGAAAAGAGGGTCAGGACAAAATCCATGGGCTCAGTTATGTCTATGCAAATGACTCTAAAATCTATATATTTGAGTTCTATATCAGTAACCCTGGGATATTGGGGGAAAAAGATGAAAGCCTCCATTATATTAAGCGGATCCTTAATGTAGGATTTAAAGAAAGACTAGCAAGAATCATGCAAGAGAAAAGGTATGGTGAGATGGTGATTTGCATTGGTGGAGGTAGCATGCATCTGCACTGATTAAACCAGAGGTCTACAAATGTGCCAAAGATTTATTCTGTTGACAAGTCAAATAATTTCATAAACACTAATGAATTTCTTTTCACCTCCAAAAAGTTGCTTTTATTTTTCCTAAATATGTAAAAGATTGGGAATGATTCTAGCAACATTCTGCTGCTTTTCTGGGAATCCTATGTACTAAATTGACATAGGTTTCTGTAGACCAGTGGAGTCAAGAAATGGGGACCACTAAAATGTACATAAATATCCATGTGGACTGCATAGTGATTTAGAAAATCACATAGTAACATTATCTTTGTCTGATTGTGTTTTTACTTATTTTGTTAAATATTTCCCAATTATATTTTACTCTACTTCTGCTGCCTCTAGGTCTGTTGCTGGTGGCATGTCTGACATCCTTAACCATTTCAGCTTAAATGAGAACAGGGAAGAATTAGTGAGGCATAAATTCTAGCCTCATCGTTGTTGTCATTTAGTCATTTTCAGCCATGTCAGACTCTTTGGGCCAGCACTCTTATCTATATCCATTGTGCCACCTAGCTGTCCTCTAGCCACATCCTGTGAGCCTAAAAGTATGTTCAGCAAAGCAGTGAGAATTCTTTGACAACTTCTGTCTATTCTTTTCTTAATGTTAGGTTTCTCCAATTGATTAGAATAATACAGTGGGTCCTGAACTCTGCATGAGTCAGTTGAGGGCAAAAAGAAGGCAAATCTTTTCCATTAAGAGTTACTGGCAGCCTGTTGAGAAGAACTTGGTCTTCTAGTGGTCACAGTTTTTCCATGACTAGCTAGGAGCAAGCTAAAGTTCTTCTGTAGTTGATAGTTGGAGGCTGGCTACATCATGTTGATGTCATGGTCTTGTGGCAAGAATAAAAAAAAAAAGACCCTAGGCAAGGATCCAGCTGAGAAAGTTACATCCTGTCCTCCATATGAATTATGGAGGGTGTAATGTCATAATCAAAGTTGCCTGGCAGAACAAAGAGCTGATAGGAAATCTTGAGCAATACTAAAGTTACAGAGTGACCACAATGGCATGATTGCTACTGAGTTTGTTTATGAGTGGAAGAAGGCAGCCATGTTGGAAATCATTTGGAAGATGGTTTTAATATCCTGAGAGTTATGAAGAAATAGTTGTAGAGAAATGCTACTATTCTGGGGGCATAAAACTATTACTTGTTCAAATGAACCATGATTCTCACAGAGAACCAAATATTCTCAGAAAATGGAAATAGAAATGCCTATGTCCTTCAATGGGCTTTCAACTGCTTGGAAATGAAAAGAATATAACTGAATGTGTTGCCTGTTCTACCATAGGAGGACTGGTTGTTGAGGAGGAACTATGATGCACCGACATGCCTGACACAGGTAAATAAACATAATGGTAATTTTGGCCAGGGAAAGCTATGTTCTCAAAATCAAGCAGAAGCAATAAGAAAGAAATGTCTTTTCATGCCACCATTGAAAAATATCATATAAAGATGTGAGGTAGGGGTAGAAGAGGTGGGGCTAGATAGGGAGAATACACCACTGTTGTTGTTCAGTCATTTTTCAGTCATGTCTCCATTTGGGTTTTTCTTGGCAAAAATACTGGAGTGGTTTGCCATTTCCTTCTCCAATCATTTTTCAGATGAGAAAACTGAGGTAAGCAGGGTTCAGTGACTCGCCCAGGGTCACATGGCTAGTAAATGCCTGAGGCCAGATTTGAACTCATGAAGATGATCCTTCCTAACTCTAGGTCTGATGCTGTATCCATTGCACCACCTAGCTGCCCCTGATATTCTACTAGATGAGGCTGAATATTCTTTTAAAATCAGACCTGTTAGATTTAAGGACAGTGATAAAACAGAAAAGAATAGACCTTGGAAAAACTTTCATTCACTAGAAACAGATGTAAATGTTTGAATGACAAGAGCTCCTTGCTCTGACTGGCTTGCCTGACCATCTGGCAAGGCTGAAAGGTTGGCAAACTTTCCTAGCATAATGAGACTTCTTCCTTTAGCTATTTCTGATGGAGGCAATGATTCTTAACACACCTTTTGTTTATCCCTTAAGGTGCTTTTTTGGAGGCTCCATGACTTCTCATAGGTTACTAAAATCTACTTCCTCATCTGGTTTCTTCTCCCTCCCTCCCTTATTAATGTCTCATTTGCCATTTCTACCCACTTCTTGCTTCCAGATTTGGATGAGTGAGTACCAGAGGGTCATACCACACTGGAAAACACAATGGAATTTCCTCATCTCCTCCCAACTGAACGTACCCATACCAAATTGCTTGCATTTAAATGTGCCCCACAGCTATTTCTGGGGCCCCACTGAGCACAAATTCCTACACATGGTCCTGTGTGGGAGGAAGAATTCTTTCCCTTCTTTGATTAATACTGAACATAAAGTTGAGAGTTGCCAACTCTGAGCCATATTCTCAGTCACTCCTGATTTCTCTTTTAGTGGAAGGAATGATGATATTCTTGGTCTACTCCATGGTAGATTGTATTAAGTAGCATGAATACTATGCAAATGTGTAAAGTCTGTGTTTTGTTTTATTTTATTTTGACTAAGGAAAGGTGCTTCTGGAAGGAACATGGTATAGTGGCTAGTGCTCTGAACTTGGAATCAAGGAAACCTGGCTTCAGATTCTGTTTCTGACACTTACTGCATGTGTAACCTTGGGCAAGTTATTTAACCTTATGAACCTCAATTTCCTTATCTGTAAAATGGGGATAATAATAGCTATAGGATCCACCACCCAGAGTTGTTGTGCCAAATGGATTTGTGATCAGTAACCCATAAGACACTATCAAACAGAGAAAAATAGGTGCAGAAAGCTACTTTGTCTTTCAGAGACTGATAAAAACTAGTAAGAATCAGAGGTGGGAAAAGTTGCTCAAAATTTGCTTGGCTGCATAGTTTTCTAAACTTTTCCCACACTGATCATTAGGATCTTCTTTGAGCAAAAATGTAATTAAGCAAATATTTATTGAACATTTATTGTGCACATGGTGCCACTATAGATATAATAGAATATACAAATAATAATAATAATGATAGCTTGCATTTATGTAGTGCTTTGAAAAGAGCAAATATTACTTCAGTTGATCCTCACAATAACCCTGGGAGGCAGTTGCCATTATTATTCCCACTTTACAGATGAGGAAACTGAGGCAGATAGAGATTAAGTGACTAGTCCAGTTTCACAAAACTAATAAATGTCTGAGGCAGAATTTAAACTTAGGCCTTCCTGGATCTAGGTCCAGCACAATCTCTGTGCCACCTAGCTGCCTCTCAAATACCATCATGTTTCCAGAAACTTTGGAGATCATTTAGTCCTTAAACCCTCCCCACCTCCACTTTTATAGCTGGAGAAACTGAGGCATCTAATATTAAAATGACTTGCCAAAGGTCACACAGCAGGTTAGAGCTAGGTACTTGACTACCAGTCCAGTATACCATGCTGGCAAGCAGATATGGTTTCTGCCCCCAGGTCATTTACACTCTGATCAGGTAGGAAATATACACAAATACCTTAAATGCAAAACAGCATGTTGTAAGTGTTAAAAAAAAAAGGACAAAGTTGCAAGTACGAGAAGAAAACAAGAGATTGAAGAAGGCTTCATGGAGTGGTTGCTATTTAAGCCAAGTCTTTGAGAGGGGCTAAGATTTTAAGAGGTATAGATCAGGCAGTTGTATTGAAAATGGATATTTGGGTAAAGGGGACAGATTGAATGGGGGTACAGAGACTGTCAAGTTTATGATGTACCTGAGGAATAGGGAGGTCTGGCTTGGCTGTAACAGAGGGTGTCTGAAGGGGAATTGCACAAACAAAAATGTCTTCAGTGCTTTTCTACAACTCTTAGCAGAGTATCATCCATGATTCTAAGATTTGATGATTCTCTGATTTTTGTCTAGCCTTTATTTCTATTCTCAACCCTGCTCCCCGACCCCGCATCACCATATACTCAGATGTCCAGGATATTCCTGTGGTTTTCCCTACCCTAAGTAAAGGGTGCTGCCAGGGGGAAGGGCTGACTTCATCCCAACGGTGATTGCTCTCTGAGTCTCATCTCTCAGTCTTTCATTGGTCTGTGCCTGGTTCCACTATCCCCATTCTCCTTTCTATTTCTGTCCCTGTAATGTTCCCCTCTTGGACCTGTCTTCTCCCCATCTCCTAATGCTCCACACTTCTGTCCTTTGCATTGCAAGTCACCTGCTTCACAGTAACTGTTTTTGTCCAGGTAAAAATGTTCCCAGTTACTGCCCTAATTTCATGTAAAGCCTTTGCAAACTGTAAAATGCCATGTAAATGTAATTTATTATTCCCATCAATGAGATAATATATGTAAATGAGATAATACATGTAAAGCACTTTGCATATCCTAAATAGGCATATAAATATTAGCTATTATTATTACTGCTACCTCCTCCTCACCCAACTGATTTAACCACCAGGCAGCCCTTCCTACCACTTATCTTATATTATTCACTCATAAAAATCCAGCTCACAATCACCCCAGACCAGAGATAGTATTTTGGCATTATGCCAAACTCTTATTATGGCAACTATGTATCTCAGAGAACTGGCTACCCCATCTCTTTGCTCCACCCCTTTTGGGGGTGGCACCACCTATCTCATTAGTATAAGTGTGTGGTATGTTAATTTATCTATATAAACTTATGGCTTATTGTGTCCCCACACATGCTGGAGAGGGGGTATTTCTTCTTTCTTTCTTTCACTATTGCAATTGTTCTCATCCACCCATTCCACAGGGGAAAGTTTTCACATACTTGGGGCAGCCATCCCCTGCTAACTCATGGGGGTTGGGGTGGGAAGGGAGATATAGCCCCTACCATAAGCACAGCAATAATTTACAGGAAGGTATTAATAGCTTAATGTTACTTCTGCCAGGCACTATATTTGCATTAACAGAGGACTTCAATGCTGTAGCTCCAAAATATATATTTTGGTCAGAGGCCTCTTGCTGAGGGACGTCAATTGTACCTACAGGTGGTAAAGGCTGGCACTTTGGTGGCAAGTCTCATTATCTTGATTTGGTTCTATTTTAGGATCAATAGCATGGCTATCATGCCAGCTTTGACATCAATCAAATAGTTTGTAAGACTCATTTCAATGAAGTCATTACAGAAACAATTCTTGCTAAATTCTTTCCATCTTTCAAGAACTAGCTGCCATCTTGCCCCTTCCATGAAGTGCCCCCTGCCTCACTGAGGCTGATCTCACCTTCGGGACTACTATTTTGTTTGTTTGTTTGTTTGTTTTTGGGGGTTTTTTTTGGTTATTTTTTTTAGTACCATTCATTTGGCAGGTCTGTCTCATCTTCCCAATAAGAATATGATTTGACCTGACCCATTTAGATTATGGACTCATCAAGTGCACATGTAAACAGATATATACACTCTTTATTGTTTTTTCTTGTAGAGTCTGTACCGACCCATGATCTTACTTGGTGTTTTGTAGTCTATCCTAGGATGTGAATTTAGGGTCGGAAAGGAGTTTTTGGGGTCATCTAGTCCATGGCTTCTTAAACTTTTCCCACTCTTGACTCCTTTAGCACTTCTTAAACTGTGGGTCGTGACCCCAGGGTCACGACCCACAGTTTAAGAAGTGCTGCTGAATCCCCTTTATTTTACAGACAAGGAAGCTAAAACATAAATTTAAATAGCTTACCCAAGATCATCCAGGTAGTTTAGTAGAGCTAAGATTGGAAACTAAATCATCTCACTCCAAAGTCAGCATTTTTTCCCACTACAACATGCTGCCTCTTTGATTAGCAGGACAAATTCAAATAAAAATAAAATAAATATTAGGAACTACTCGATGAGAATTTTCGTGAAAGAAATCAACGGACAGGAAGGCTAAAGAATTCCTATTTGGCCCTATGCTGTATATAATTTATTTTGTAGTACTGTAGATTTGGAAGTCTTTTTCTCAAATCTCTTAGAATTCTGTCTCAATCTTAACATGCTTCAGTACATATGCTTTACAGATTTGGAGGAAAGACTGTTGGTTCAGTCAACAATAATACAGTAACCTCTTGTTCCTAATTCTAATTCAAACCCTCCACCTGCTTTTTATTTTATTTTATTTTATTTTTTTTAGGGTTGGTGGTTGTGATGGTAGGACTTTAAATAGCAAAATACAATAATTTTTAAAAATTCTTGGACACAATTGAGTTGATGTTTGTAATTTCTTCTCCACTGATCAGCACATTTTACGGTAAAGGGATTGGTGCCAAACCCTTCCTTTCTTTCTTGTCTTGTTTTGTTTTTGTTAATGGGGAAAAGTAGTTAACTGGATTTTCCTCTCTCCTACTAGCCTGGTAACCATATGTTGCAATGTGAGATGTAATCAGTCATTAACCTTTTACAATCTATGAGTTGGCACAAGAGAATAAAATACAACCATCACAACCAAATGAAAAAACACAAGGGATTATAGCCAAGTTGCCTGAAATGATATTGGCCAAGTAAAACACCAAAGCAATATATCTTTTCCTCCACTGAAATCTCACCTCTGAATTTTAATGGGAACTTTATCCCACCTCCCTCCCTTCCCCTCCCCCGCCCTTCCCTCCCCTCTCCTCTTCCTTACTCTTGCTCTCTCTTTTGCTCTCATTCTCTTTCTTACTATTCACCTTGTTTCCTCTTTTCTTCTTTTATTTCTCTACTTTCTTATGTCTCCCTCCTTTATCTACTCTCTTTCTTGCTCCTGCTCTCCTCCTTCTCTCTCCCTCTCTCCTCTTCTTTCTACTATCACAATTTCTTATTTTTTGATCATCTTGTTTTTTAATCTGTTGTAAGTGGATAAAAACTATAATTTATGTGATTGTTAACTATTTTAGGTTGTTAGGGGTCTTTCTTGACAAGAAGCAATAATTTATGGGATTATAGGATTTAGATCTGGAAGGGACCTGGGAGATCAGTGCAATGTTTGAATTTTACAAATTAAGAAATTAAAGGCTCCAGAGGTGATTTGACTGTATTCAAACTGGGAGTAAGTAACCAGAGATAGGATTTGAATCTAAGTCCTTTGATTCTCAAACCAGGATTCATGCATAGTGGGGAGGGAACCAGATTTAGAGCCAGGAATATCTGACCTCAAATTCCTTCTCAAATACTTACCAGGTATGCGACCCTGGGCAAGTCACAACTTCTCAGCTTTTTCATTTTTAGTATGAGGAGGTTGGCCTCGATGGCCTCTATGATCCTTTCTATATCTAAGACTAAAAATTCTATGATCATTTCTCCCAGTTCCTCCTGTTTGTAGAGATCTGGGCATTTTTTTCATTGTAAACTTCAAATAGGGCCTGTATTTTTGTGAGGTAAACTCACCATACTGGATTACCTGAGGCTCACTAAACTTGGTTAATAGTCATATTTTATGGGAGTTGCCCTATGCAAGCTTCATTTTTCTGACATTTTATTTTTTTCTTGTGTAGAATGTGTGAGCGTGCTACTTACATAGGTTATATATGGACTGGACATATGGGTTGTCTAAATGTGGCTTACAAGGAGGTATGAATATACACCTCTGGAATCTTGCCCGTTCTTCTCTAAGAGAGACTGTGATTCTTGCTTAGAGGAGAGCAAGAGCTTGGAACCACTAGGCTGACTGCTATGCTCTCCTTGGAGAGGTTTTTTTTGGACTAGAATTATATCTATTTATGCCCCTCAAATGTTATTAGTCTCAGGAAAATGATTTTTAGGTTTGAGCTTACCTGGTCACTATTCCTTAAAGAGGAAAGAGTACAGCTCATATGTAAAGGCTTGGTTCCTTCCTGCCAAATTCTACTTACACAGAAGACTATCAAAAATAGTGAATTGCAAATAAATACACTTAGCCAATCAGATAGCAAATAAAAATCCGAGAAGTTATACAGATTAGAATACACAAAGACAGACAATAGACATAGTGAAAGAACTCTAACACCAAAAGTGAGACATCTCAGCTCAACCAAGAGAGAGCAGGTTCCTTATTTCATACAACTATAAATCCCCCAAAATTGATAGGAAAGGAAGCTGGAAATCAGGGAAAGGTTGGAGCACCAGTTCCTCTACATTTCTGCTACTCACAAGGTCTTTTCTTTTTCTCTCTGGACTTTTTCTAAAAGAAGAATTGGAACCATAGGTGTGCTCTCTTAAAATAGAAAGCAAGAAGCAAAAAGAAGGTATCTTTTCTTTCAAATTCTCATACCAACTGCACCTCATCGGGCATGCAGTAAAGAATAATTAGTATCTCCCCTAATGAGTAGAGTCTCCTACAATTGCATGAACCTTAAAGCCCAGGTTATAGGGGTGTTAAAGTAATTTACACTTCATTTTTAGTGACTCTGATTTGTAACACTCTCTTATTCTTTTCCTTCCTCCCTCCCTCCCTCCATCCCTTCCTTCCTTCCTTCCTTCTTTCCATCCTTCCTCTCTTCTTTCCATCCTTCCTCCCTCCCTCTCTTTCTTCCTTCATCCCTTCCTTTCCATCTTAAACTTTTAAAAGGAAAGAGATTAGATTCCTATCCTAGGTACTTGGGTCAGTTAAAAGCTATAAATTGCTGGGTCACACCTCTACTTTGACCTTTGGTCCCAGCTAGTTTCTGCCAACTGTCATAGTATAGTGACTAAAGCAAGAGATTGCAAGTGGGAAGATTTGGATTCTGGTATTTACTCTACCTCTAATGTGTTACATGATCTTGGGCAAATGACTTAATCTCTATAACGCAATTTCTTCATCTACAGAATGCAGTTCTTTCAAATTCTGACATTCAGTACTTCTGACAGAATTTCTTGGGATGTTGAGTCATCCAGAAGGATTCTGAAAATTATAGGATTGGTTTTAATGGCACAATATCCTTAAGCATTATGGCATAGTGGATATGAGGCTGGATTTGGAGCCAGAAAGACCTGAGTTCAAGCCTTGCCTCTGGCATAAACTGGCTAGGTGATCCTGGGCAAATCACTTAACTTATCAGTGCAATTCCATAAGAGTATAAATTGCAGAAAAGGTATTAATCTGGTTTAGGAGAGGGAATTTCCTCATCTGAGAATTCTTTACATTAATGAAATCACAAGTCCTGTCCCTATTCTTAAGAATAACTGGACAGTGGATAAAGATGTCACAACTGAAGATTCATTCCCTCCCCCTTTCCCTGGTAGCATGCATTATTTAATGCCATGAAACTTACATCCACATGGAAAAGGGAAGGGGGAAAATATAAATTTTGCTTTGGATGAGCTATTTGAGCTAGAGCTAAATTTGAGTCAAAGCTTTGTCTGTGAATTTACAAACATGCAATTAAGGTTCTTACAGTTATCTAAATCCAATTGCTTGCATTATAATTTGATGGTTAGAAACATTGCAGTTGTTTTTAGACTTTCATTTTAACTACAGTAGCCACAGAGGGAACTAAACAATGTTTGTTTATTTGTGAAACAAATTATGCCCCTCTGTAAACTTCACTGTGTAATTTGCATTGGGTGTGCATTTTGCAAAACAGTATATATTGGTCTGAGTGTCCCCTCCTCCCTTCCCTTTCCCCTCCTTCATCCCCTTTCCAACAGCTGAGATGGAATTAGAAAACAAGGAAACAGTATTCATATTTGCATCTTCCTAAAAATCCTAACATTTCACAGTTAGAAAGGACCTTGGAAACTATCTGATCTAACTTTCTTTTGAGAAGATTAACAATCTTAGGCCCGGAAAGGTTTTACATGTTGAAGTATATTCATCGAAGGGCAGAGGGCACCAGACCTTTGATCTACAACATGCAGAAGAATCCTGATATAAAAATTTCCTCCACTTCTGCAGATCTGGTAATGGTTTGTAATTTCTAGTCTTAAAGAGTTGCCTGCAGTGGGGCATTGAGAGTTGAAGTGACTTGGTCCCGGTCATATAGCTGGGATGTCAGAGAAAGGACTGGAAATCAGGTTTTCATGACTCCACGGTCAACCCTTCATTTGCTACATACACCAGGTCGGTGCTCCTCACGGAGCTAGGTACAGAGTTTAAAAAAAACAACAACATATTACAAGGGCAGCTAGGTGGCTCAGTGGATAGCACTGGCCCTGGAGTCAGGAGGACCTGGACCTGAGTTCAAATCTGGCCTCAGACACTTACTAGCTGTGTGACCCTGGGCAAGTCACTTAACTCCATTACCTAGCCAAAACAAAAAAAAAGCCTCAAACCTACTATAGGTGACTATAATTTAAGAGTAAGAAAAAGTAGGTGCCACAATTGCCAGTATTAAAAACAAGAAATTAAATTAGAGCTTCAAAAATAAAACACATCTTCTCTTTCTATCCCAGATGAAAAGAAAATAAAGGATGTTTGAAAGAACCTGTTTAGAATGACTATAACAGATTCTCCATCTCCTGTTGAAAGCTATTTCATATAATAATCATTTCTTTTCACATATCTGTTTATGGTAGATAAACTTTATGAATAAACATTGTGATCACCCTATAGAGTAGCCATTTGAGAAACTTATAGTATTTTTGTAGGCAAACTCATTATTGGGATGGGGCCATCTCCAGTTGTCCTGATCTATATCTTGCCACTGAACCCAGATGGCTCTGGAGGACAAAATGAGGTTGGTGACTTTGCACAGCCCTCCCTCACTCACTTAAATCCAATTCACTTGCAAGTCGTGGCCTTATCTTTCTGATGTCATGGTCCTCTTAGAGAATGAAGGACAAACAACATTATTGGGAAAACCTCATCGTTCTGCAAGAACTCATCAGCCTTGGTACTCTGCCTCATCACCACCCTCTGTCCCTCTGATTGGAGAGTGGGGTCATGAACTCTCAACCCTTCATTTAAGGAAGGAGCTTAGCTTAGAACATCTTCTCATTCCAAACCTGGCTGCTCTATTTTGGGACTTTTCTGACTTATTGACCATGCCCCTGAGTTGGGTACTCATCCTTACCCTGCCCCCAACCTTTTTAGCTTCCTTTTGTGTATTATCTTTTCCCATTAGATTGTAAGCTCCTTTTCCCATCTCTGTACCCCCAGCACTTAGCACAGTGGCTGGCACATGGTAGGTGGTTAATAACTTTTTATTGACTGACTGACATGATGTGGTTTTCTGAATGAAGCTGCTGAGCAGCTGATATCCTTTAATGGGGGTAACATATGGGGGCTAATATAGAGCCAAGATGGCAGAGAAAAGGCAGGGACTTACCTGAGGTCTCCCCTAAACCCCTCCAAATACCTTTAAATAATGCCTCAAGACAAATTCCAGAATGGCAGAACCCACAAAAGGATGGAATGAAACAATTTTCCAGCCCAAGACAATTTGGAAGGTTTATGGAAAAGGTCTATTTCACCAAGCTGAGAGGAGAGCTCAGTACAATGTAGGCGACACCAGCACAGACCAAGCCCCAGCAAACCAGGGACGGACCTTGGGGATGATTGAATCAGAAGTTACAGGAGCAAGACCCTCCACCTGGGAAGGAGATCACCACTTTAGCATAGAGTTAGAAGTCAAGAAATAGGTTAGAAATTGAGCAAACAGCAGAAAAAGATCCTGACTATGGAAAATTACTGTGGCGACAGGGAAGATTAAAATACAAACTCAGAAGACAACAAAGTTAAAACTTCTACATCCAAAGCCTCAAAGAAAAAATATAAATTTGCCCCACATTATGGAAGAGCTCAAAAAAGATTTTATTTTATTTTATTTTAAAAATTAATTTATTTTTAATTTTCAACATTCACTTTCACAAGATTTTGAATTCCAAATTTTCTCCCCTTCTTGTCACTTCCCTCACCTCAAGATGGCATGCATTCTGAATATCACTTCCCCTAAGCTGCCATCCCTTCTATCTCTGCCCCCTTTCTCTTATCCCCTTCCCATTCAATTTTCCTATGGGGCAGGATAGATTTCTAAACCCCATGCCTGTATATCTTATTTCCCAGTTGCATGTGAAAATATATTTTTTTTAACTTTTGTTTTTAAAACTTTGGGTTCCAAATTTTCTCCCTTCCTCCCTCCCCACCCACCCTCATTAAGAAGGCAAACAAGTCAATACAGGTTATACATGTGTAGTCATGCAGAACACTTCCACAGTAGTCATGTTGTGAAAAGCTAATTATATTTCCCTTCATCCTATCCCAACCCCCTTTATTCTATTCTCTCTTTTGACCCTGTCCCTTCTCTGAAGTGTTTGTGTCTGATTATTCCCTCCCCCAATCTGCCCTCCCCTCTATCATCCTCCTGCTCTCTTGTCCCCTTCCCCCCTATTTTCCTGCAGGGTAAGATAGATTTCCATACCCAATTGAGTGTGCATGTTATTCTCTCCTTAAGCCAAATCCAATGAGAATAAGATTCACTCATTCCCTCTCACCTTCTCCCATTTCCCCTCCACTGTAAAAGTCTTTTCTTGTCTGTTTTATGTAAGATAATTTACCTCATTCTACTTCTCCCTTTCTCCTCTCCATATAATCCTCTCTCACCCCTTAATTTTATTCTCCAGATATCACCCCTTCATCTTCAACTCACCCTGTGCCCTCTATCTATCTATCTATCTATCTATCTATCTATGTATCTATTGATCTATCTACATACAAATAATTTTTTCCCTCCAAATACTCTAATACTGACAAAGGACTTACAAATATCATCTTTCCATGCAGAATGTAAACAGTTCAACCTTAATAAGTCTCTTATGATTTATCTTTCCTGTTTACCTCTTCATGTGTCACTTGAGTCTTGTATCTGAAAGTCAAATTTTCTATTCAGCTCTGGTCTTTTCATCAAGAATGCTTGGATGTCCTGTATTTCACTGAATGTCCATTTTTTCCCCTGAAGGATTATACTTAGTTTTGCTGGGTAGGTGATTCTTGACTGTAATCCTATCTCATTTGTCCTCCAGAATATTCTATTCCAAGCCCTCTGGTCTTTTAATGTAGAAGCTGCTAAATCTTGTGTTATCCTGATTCTGTTTCCACAATACTTAAATTGTTTCTTTCTAGGCTTCTTGCAATATTTTCTCCTTAACCTGGGAACTCTGGAATTTGGCTAAAATATTCCTAGGAGTTTTCCTTTGGGGATCTCTTTCAGGAGGTGATTAGTGGATTCTTTCCATTTCTATTTTGCCCTCTGGTTCTAAAATGTCAGGGCAGTTTTCCTCGATAATGTCTTTAAAGATGATGCCTAGGCTCTTTTTTTGATCATGGCTTTCAGATACTCCAATAATTTTAAAATTATCTCTCCTGGATCTATTTTCCAGGGTAGTTGTTTTTCCAATGAGATATTTCACATTGTTTTCTATTTTTTTATTCTTTTGGTTTTGTTTTACAATGTCTTGATCTCTCATAAGGTCATTAGCTTCCATTTCCTGCATTCTAATTTTTAAGGAAGCATTTTCTTCAATGAGTTTTTGGGCTTCCTTTTCCATTTGTCTGATTCTGCTTTTTAAGGTATTGTTCTCCTCATTGGCTTTTTGGACCTCTTTTGCCATTTGGGTTAGGATATTTTCTAAGGTGTTATTTTCTTCAGTATTTTTTTGGGTCGCCTTTAGCAAGCTGTTGACTTGTTTTTCATGATTTTCTTGCATCACTTTCATTTCTCTTCCCAGTTTTTCCTCTACTTCTCTTACTTGCTTCTCAAAATCCTTTTTGAGCTCTTCCATGGCCTGGGACCAATTCATATTTTTCTTGGAGACTTTGGATGTAGGAGCTTTGACTTTGTTGTCTTCTTCTGGTTGTATGTTTTGATCTTCTTCATCACCAAAGTAAGATTCTATGGTCTGACTCCTTTTGCTCTGCTTGCTCATGATCCCAACCAATTACTTGAGTTATAAACTCTTTTTTAAGCTAGGGGTCTACTTCCAGTGTGGAGAATGTACTGTCCCAAGCTTCAGGGATTTTGTGCAGCTGTTTTCAGAGATACTTCTAGGAACCTGTAAATTTTCAGTTCTTCCAAGCTGCTATGATCAAGGGCAAGGTGTTTACTCCTTTCCTGGCCTTTGCCCTGGTCTATGAGTGACCACAAGCACTCTTTTCTTACTTGGAACTGTGAGGAGGATTCCCTCTTCACTGCCACTACAAGCTCCACCACACCAGGGCTCCTCCTCGTCCCAGGACTGCCGCCCAGAACTGTGACCCAGAACCAACCATGGGCAAAGCAAGAAAATCTTGCATCTGCAATGAGATCCCTGCAATCCCCTTCTGATCAGCCACTTGATTCCCCCTCAGTCTGTGGGCCAGAAGTTCAGAAGGCCGCTGCCACCCCAGGGCTACACTCCAGCACTGGGACTGGGAACTACTGCGCTTCTCTCTCACCACAGACACAGACTTTTCCTACTGACCTTCTAAGTTGTCTTTGGTGTTTGTGGGTTGAGAAGTCTGGAAACCTCCACAGCTGCCTGTGATTCAGCCCTCTGAGGCCTGCTCTAGGATGGCTGAGGCCTATGTGCCCACACCAAACTGCACTCCTCTCCCAACCCAGTGTGATATGCCTTTCCAATCAACCATCCAGGTTGTGTTGGGCTGGAAATTTGTTTCACTCTGTCTTTTTGTGGGTTATGCTGCTTTAGAATTTGTTTAGAGCCATTTTTTACAGGTATTTGGAGGGGTTTGGGGGAGAGCTCTTTTTACTCTGCTCTCTTTCCTCTGTCCCCCTCAAAAGTGATTTTAAAAATCAAATAAGAGAGGTAGAGGAAAAATTGGGAAGATAAATGAGAGTGATGCAAGAAAATCATGAAAAAGACTCAACAGCTTGGTAAAGGAGGCACAAAAAACACTGAAGAAAACAACACTTTAAAAAACAAAATAGGCCAAATGGAAAAGGAGGTACAAAAAAATCCACTGAAGAAAAGAACTCCTTAAAAAGTAGAATTGGTCAAATGGAAAAGGAAGTACAAAAGCTTACTAAAGAAAATAATTCATTAAAAATTGGAATTGAGCAAGTGGAAGCTAATGACTTTATGAGACATCAAGAAACAAACCAAAAAAAAAAAAACCAAAAGAATGAAAAAATATAAGAAAATGTGAAATATCTCATTGGAAAAACAACTGACTTGGAAAATAGATCCTGGAGATATAATCTAAAGAATTATTGGGCTACCTGAAAACCATGATCAAAAAAGAGCCTCTACATCATCTTTGAAGAAATTATCGGGGCAGCTAGGTGGCACAGTGGATAGAGCACTGGCCCTGAAGTCAGGAGGACCTGAGTTCAAATCTGGCCTCAGACCAAACACTTGACACTTACTAGCTGTGTGACCCTGGGCAAGTCACTTAACCCCAATTGCCTAAAAAGCAACTAAATAAAAAAAAAGAAATTATCAAGGAAAACTGCCCTGACCTTCTAGAACCAGAAAGTAAAATAGAAATTGAAAGAATCCATCAATCACCTCCTGAAAGAAATCCCAAAGTGAAAACTGCCAGGATATTATAGCCAAATTCCAGAGCTCCCAGGTCTTGGAGAAAATATTGCAAGCAGCCAAAAAGAAACAGTTCAAGTATCATGGAGCTGCAGTCAGGATAACACAAGATTTAGCAGTTTCTACATAAATGATCAGAGGGCTTGAATATGATATTCTGGAGGTCAAAAGAGCTAGGATTACAATCAAGAACCACCTACCCAGCAAGACTGTGTATAATCCTCCAGGGGAAAAAAGGATATTCAATGAAGTAGAGGACTTTCGAGCATTCCTGATGAAAAAAATAAAGCTGAATAAAAAATTTGATTTTCAAATACAAGACTCAAGAGAAGCATAAAAACATAAACAGGAAAGAGAAATCATAAGGGATTCAACAAGATTAAACTTTTTACATTCCTACATGGGAAAATCGTATTTATAATTCCTAAAATCTTCCTCATTATTAGGGCAGTTAGAAGGAGTATACCAAGACAGAGGGCACATGTGTGAGTTGAATATAATGATGATTATCTGAAAAAAATAAAATTAAGGGGTGAGAAAGAATATTGTACTGGAAGAAGGGAAATGGGAGAGGTAAAATGGGTAAATTATCTGACATAAAAGAGGCAAGATAGAGATTTTACAATGGAGGGGATGATGAGGGAAATGAATGGGGGTGAGTGTGTGAACCTTACTCTCATCAGAATTGACTCAAAGAGGGCATAACATACACACTCAATTGGGTATAGAAATCTATCTTACCCTACAGGAAAGTAGGAGGGGAAAGAGATAAGAGAAGTGTTTGTGTATGGGGGGGGTGGTGGCAGGTAGGTACTGAGAGAATGGAGGGCAGATTAAGGGAGGTAAAAGTCAGAAGCAAAATCCTTTTGAGAAGAGTCAGGAAAGATAGAAAAGAGGGCAGATTAAGAGAAGGGGTACTCAGAATACGTGTCATCTTGGGGTGGGAGGAGGGATGAGATGGGGAGAAAATTTGGAACTCAAAATCTTGTGGAAGTGAATGTTGAAAACTAAAAATAAATAAATTAATTTATAATAAAAATAAAAAAAGAAATACATAATTGGTAATCATTAATGTGAAAAAAATTTACAGTAAGGTTCTGTGATAAAGACTTCATTTCTCAAATATATAGAAAACTGAGTCAAATTTATAGAAATTAGAGCAATACCTCAATTGATAAATGGTCAAAGATATGAATAGGCAATTTCAGACAAAGTAATCAAAGCTACCTATAAATATGAAAAAATACTCTAAATCACTATTGATTGGAGAAATGCAAATTAAAATAATTCTCAACTACCACCACATACCTCTCAGATTGACTAATATGACAGAAGAGGAAAATGACAAATATTGGAGGGAATGTGGGAAAATTAAAACACTAATGCACTGTTGGTGAAATTGTAGGGCTGATTTGGTTTGCTTAGGTTTTGGGGCATGAGAGCTACTCCTTGTTCCAGGACTGTAGAAGGGAACTTTCATTATACAGTTGTCCCAATTTTCCTTTTTCAGAGAGGACCAGAGAGGTCTGAGCACAGATCAGAAACCACAAATCAGAGACTGGACTTTGGCTCCTGAGGGGTGCTGACAAATTAGTAATGCCTCCAAATTGATTATCTTCCTCCCTTAGCCCCAGGAAACAGCTGGGATTGTGATGGAGTAATGAGAAGTTGTGTGCCCCAATTTGTGTCCACACACAGATACTTAGGGTAGTGGAAGAGGCACATTGGAAGGACACATAATTTCAAATACATAGTCCTATAAGAGGGGAATCATGTAGTTAAATAGTGGGAGTTCTTGTTAAGACTTCTAGAGATAGAAGGAAATCAGTCCCAGCTTTCGTGTTGACTCTCTAGTAACCCTAAGTTTGAGAGTTCTGGGCTACAGCCTTCTGGAGAGAGAGATATGAATACATAAAGCTCTAGTCTTAAAAAGAGGTAAATACCAGAATTCAGCTTTCCCTCAAAATAAGGGGAAGTTATTGGGCAATTCCATCCTTTTGGGGGAGAATAGGATCACATACTATAGATCTTGGAATTGGAGTATCAGTAAGGAACTAATTGGTAATAGGACACATCAAAAACAACAACAACAACAAAAATCACTTTGCCCTCTGTTACAGCCCTCAGTAATTTGGACTTTGCAGTTCCAATGGGAAGAAGGTTGCCATTCTAGCAACTCCAACTTAATTTTCTTTCTAGTGGCAAGTACCATAATGTTGTAGGTCTATATGCATCCCTGAGATAAAAGTGAATTCACCAAAATTTCAGAGCCTACCTTTCTTACAACCTCAAGTTTGTTTCACTATAAATGGAGTTCAAATCACAGAGTAGTGCTATGGGAGTTCTAGGAACTATATGGGGTTTTTTTGGTGAAGATGGGGCTGACTAAAGACAGAGGGCAAATGTATCAATTATTTCTGGCATACTGTGAGTCCTCTATGTAGTTTTTCATTTTTCTGTAAGATTAAATAAATGCTTTTCTATACCCACAAAAAAGGCTAATATAGAGTATTTGCACATAGCCATGGCTGAAAGGTATTCTTTGTGGTCCCTGAACTAAAGATTATTTCTATTGCATTATGATTTGTAAAGGATGTATTTTTTTAAGGTGATCCTGAATGCTATGTTCTTTCCCTCAGGCTTAGTGGAATACTGCACAGCCTCCCCGTTATCATTCACAGGCATGGTGTCATTTCCTGGTGACTTGTCCTTCTCCTTCTGTTCCTCAGTTCTCTGGCCTGCCAACAATTGTTTGGAGCTTTGCAGCATTGTTGCTATGGGGTTGTGGCCCCCAGCAGGTCTCTGCTTCTGAAGGGCTCAGTGTCAGTGAGCATTAGTTCATTTTTTTTGTAAACCTTCTTTTGAATTCTAGCCATCCTAGACCATTGAGACAGCTAAAGTTGCTTTAACTTTGGTGCATAATTTTGCTTTTGGACAGGTTTGAGAAGTCACAAACATCAGAGAAAATGTCTGATCTTCTATTCTCACTGTCTCTTTTGCAATATCTTAACCTTGTTCACATAGAAACATGAAATGTGAAAATGATTGATCAAAACTTTTAGATAAGAAATGTACATATGCTTTAAAGAACAGGAAAATTTTGCATTTAATATTTTGCCCACTGTTTGATATAAGAAGTTGAGGGGGAAAGCATCTATCTAGCAATGTATATATATATATATCTATCCATCCACATACATATATACATACATATACATACATATGTACATACACATGTATGTATTTCAGCTCTATCTAAGGGGAAAGTCAGCTATCATCGGTCTGCTGCAGAAATGGCCTTGGTCATTGAACCATGGAAAAAATGATGTCTTGATGAAAATGATACAGTGGTGGGGCCTCACCTGCAGCTCAGACACAAAGCTATACCAACCAACCACTCTCATTTCTCCTCTATTCTGTTTCTGTCTCATGAACTTGAATGCTGAGAATGCCCAGTGTCCTTTTTCAACCTTGTGTCCCAATTAACTTGTTTTTTCTTCTCCAGAATGAGGGGAAAACAAAACAAAACAATACTGTCCCTTTAAAACTCAGGCCTTCCACTGTCTATGGATCCTGATAAGCCAAAGAATTCTCTTTTAGCTATTCTATGTTACAGTCACATATTTTACTGGTTCAGGATAGCTACAAATGAAGCAAATATGTGTGAAGATTATATGTGATGTCTTCAAAGAAAAGGACTACCAACTTGTGTTGCATATTTGGAGAAAACAAGTACTAGTAAAGTCTTGAATGTTACTTTCATTGACCTTCTCTGGAAGTTGATAGTAAGAACATAAGCCATATATCAGAGATGACCAATCATTTCACAAAGCAAACACATGCATACATAACTAGAAGAAAGTGTCCACAATTGCTAAAGTGTTATGGGAAAATTTCTCAGTATGGACTTCCTGCCAGGATCCATTCAGACCTAGGCAGAAACTTTGAAAGAAACTCTTAAAGGGACCCAAAGCCTAAACATTTCCATTACATATTGATGAACATGTTAGGAACAATGAGACCAGAACAAAATGGCACTTTTCTGGTATAGTCGTATAACTCCGCCAGGGATGATTTACCCCCTACGTGTTGATGTTGAAATGTAAGCTACAATTGCCTACTCACTTGTGTTCTGCAGTCTCTGATGATGAAGGGACCACAGATACTCATGATTTATCTCTTGGCTCAGAGAGAAGCTAAAGGATCACTACTTAGCTACAACATTAAATCAGAAGAGTACTGACAGACCCTTGAGTATGATGCCTGAATTCATTGCTAAGACTTTCAACAAGGTGATAGAGTTTTGCTGAGAAGTCTTGTTATTCCTGAGACACAAAAGTTAGCAGATGGCTGGAAAGGACTCTCAATTTAGCTGTTGAGAGCTTGGACAAATTATCTGCTTAAGGAGTTGACCCAGAGACCTATGGCAGCCTTGCCAAGACAATCCACTGCAACCACTCACTGATAAGCAGATACAGAATGATGGACACTTCTCCCAGAAACTCTCAGCTAAAAAGGTCACTTGCCAATATTAGAAAGACTGACACAACATGACTACTTTGGACATGTTTTGCGTGACTACATATAACTTATGTTGAATTGTTTGCCTTCTCTATGAGGGGGGTGGGGAAGGAGGAAGGGAGAGAATTTGGAAGTCAAAGTTTTCAAAATGAATGTTAAATTGTTTTTACATGTAACTGGGGAAAAATAAAATACTAAATAAAAGCTAAAAAAAAAAAAGACTATCTGAACCAGACAATGGTTCATAAACCAACATTTCAACTAAAAAAGACTATGTACCCAACAACCAGTTCAAATAATAGAAGAGGATTGAAACTTGAGGCAAAACATTTTCTGCCCAGTATAACATCTTTAGAGACTCTTAGGGAATAGACACAACCCACAGAGAGCAATAACTCTGTTAGCTGGCCTGGGCCCTCTACAAGTTCAAGTTCAGGAATGTAGAATTATAGGTCTGGTGAGGATTATGATCAGCCCATTCCATCAACTAGCTCAGGTATACAGCAGAGAGGTCAGTAGGTCACAGGAGAGCTAAGCCTATCTGACTGGGGACCAGACTAACATGATATTTTAGGAGAAACTGAAGAAATGATTAGATATTTAGCCCAGATGAAAATGCTAATATTTACCCACATAATGAGTGCCTTGCTTATTACAACTGCATATGTTTACTGATGTTCATGTTACTCACAGCATAAGTACATTTGTTCTATTACTTTTGCTACTTATTTGCTTTTGTGTGTATCTTGCATAATTGTAGCAACTGTTCATTAGCCCATTTATTCGTTATCATAATTTTGCTTTTTTTTGCATGGATATTGGTGTTTTTGCATATTTTGTTATGTTGTACTCCTACAGATGTTTTTATTGCTTGCTTTGATTTGCTGTGATGTGGATTTATTTTTGTTCCAGGGATATGCATGCACTGCTGTGTCGTGTGTGATTATGTCCTGTGTGTAATTTAGACATGTAGTGACTCAAGTAGTCTGGAAAGCCAGGCTTTCTACCGTTGTATGTATATTGCATATATTGTCGACGTATGTTTGCTGTGCATAGCACCCTAAGGTGATCACCTGGGGAGCCAGGTTAATCATTTTTATTCTGGTTAGTGCTGGTGTTTATTTTGACGCTATGATGTATTATTCCAGATGTCCAGTGTACCATAGCTGATTTTGCAATCAACTGGAAAAATTCCTAACCCTGGTGAGGAATGTAACCTGGTACCTCGTTCTGACATGGAGTAATGCACTCTGAGGAATTTCTGCTGGCTGGAATGCAATTCGTTAGCTTTTCCGGCTCCACAAACTGAAGAGAGACTGCTTCAGTTTTAAAGAGACAGTGTTGTTTTTCTACTCCCTACCCTGGAGGAGAACCATCCCAAACAGTGGGATGTAGGTGGGAGTTAGGATGTTGGGTTTGTGATAAGCATGAGAATTTGGTCAGGTGATTTGATCAAGGAGGGAGAGATAGGATGTCCCACTGGGGCTGGTGTTTGAGCTGTAGATAGACCTCACTCTTTTCTCTGCAGCTTGATACAACAATCTCAATGAGCTGATTGTTGAGTACTTTTTTTCTCAAAGTAATTTGATGAAAATGATAATGTGCTTGTCTCACCTTCCCCCTTCACTTCCTCTGTCCTGGGGTGGGTCAGATATTAATCTCAAAGTTCTACTATTCTTAAAAATGTGTTTATGTTTCATGTTTATTTAGTTTTCCTCTGGCTAGGATAGTTTGGTTGTTCATACCTTCTGATTTGTGTGTTTCGTTATTTGTAAATATGAAGTTATAAATAGTGACAGAGACAGTGAGGCATGTTATACATTGAAAGAGAGAGAGGAAAAAAAGAGAAAAGATACTCCTTTTGAATCATTGGGTGGCAGAGGTTAGTTTCCTTGTCTGGGGGTGTCTGAGCTATAGGAGAAAGAATCTTGTTTATTCTGTTAATTCTCCTAAAAACCGAATAAATATCATGTCAGGTGAATCTGGATCCCACAATTCTCCCAGGGCAGAACAAAGTTACATCAGTGTGGTGAGGAGAAGAGAAACTTGGTAAGAAGGGGGATATTTACCTAAGAGGAACTGAGTCTCAGGCAATACTCTCACTGTTCTCTCCAAGTAAAGAAATTGGCCTCTTCATATGCTGAGTAAGGGGTGGAATGTTGTGGATTAAGGGAAAAGTTATGGCTATGGTACAGCTAAAAGAAGGGCTTGCAAAAGGATGTTTTTGCCCACATGAATGGGTTGGGGCACTGTGCACTCCATCTCTTCTACATGGTTCCTCTATACTGGACCCATACATATGGTGGACCAGATTCAGTCCTGAGAGGGGATAAAGTCTTTTTCTCACTCTTTGGCTCATTACACCTCTACCCTTGAGCCCTAGGGGAAAATACATATAGCTTATGCTTTTCTCATATGTAGGGTCTAACCAAAGATAATTAATACACAGTCTAAATCAGGTATTGGACAGATATTTACTTCCTACATACAAAAGAGTCTCAAAGTACTCATTCACAACCAAAACTTAAAGTAAATAAGTAGCAGCAATAAATATTGTCATATATAAAGCATTTTCTGGAATTGCTGAAGAGATTTAATATTTTACCTTAGCTCTACACTGTCCTTTTCCTGGTAGATTTCTCATGGTAAGCCCATCCTCCACCTAGTAATCATCTTTAAGAGCTCTGGAGTAGTTTCTGGGGATTCCTTCCAAAGCATATCTAGCACAAACTGAGGATCTGGGTTCTCTGGATCTTTAGAACTGACAAGTTCCCGACCATGTCTGGAGATGTCCATATCAAGATGAATATGTTATCACCTAGGATTAGGCAAAGAAACAAAATATAGAAGAAGCGTCCAGAGGCTCAGGCTCAAGCTCATTTTGCTGAGCCCTCTTGTTCTAGCAGTCCACATACTACATACTACTTAGCTGGAGAAGTGGTACCCTTTACCCACCGCTCATGAAACATCTCAGATTCACATGATATTACTTGAAATTTGAAGGAAGAAAGCAAGGAGCTGAGTGATTCACATTCTTATATAGATTTACTGAGTCACTTTGTTTGTGACAAGTTTGTGACAAGCATGAGAGTTTAATCAGGTGATTTGAGCAAAGAGGGATAGGATGTCCCAATGTGGCTGGTGTTTGAGCTGCTCAATGGCCAATAAGGGATTTTGTCGTCTCTAAGGTACTTGAGTACTTTAGTACTGAGTCATAAGTGGCCAGCTGGAAGCATCCAAGATGTCCACCATCTCTAAGTACCCAAAGACTGAACTAGCACACACGTGGTAAGATGAAAGCAAGTAGGACAGGTGTGGGCATGTCCCATGATATGCATTTTTTGTAAGATCACTAAAAAATTCAACTTTGACATTTTGACTTTATGACTTTAGATTTGTAGCAGTGGCAATTACAACTAACTTTTGAAATAGTGCAATTTTATCACATTACTAAAAAAAAAGTTTTTGTTTCATCTCCTTTCTGGGTTTTATACAGGAAACAATCTCTCTGACCTTTTGGGCCATAGAGGCTAGTAAAGGCCAGACATAATGGTTCACAGCAGGTTGACCTACTCGAAAGATCACACATTATAGAAAAAAAAACACTACCCTTTGAAATAGCATTAGGTTTTGAAAAGTATCATTAAGCTATGGTTCAGAATCTAGTTCTGTAATTCTATTGCTTAAAATCTTGCCACAAAAGAGTGAGCACAGGCAAGAGGATAAAGTGGCCATTTATTCTTCTACCCATCCCAGCTGGGCTTCTGTCCAACTCTATCTTGTTTCTTTGTAGGCTGGATTTTATCTGAGTGCCTCAGCAGATGTGATGGACTCTGAAGAATACATCTCTTAGTCTTAAAAAAGTCAGTTAGAAAGAAATAGAGTTTAAAGGAAGTTGGATCTTTTCCAATGAAAAATTCAGCTCATTAATCAGGAGGAGATATGAAGAATGAAGGTAGACAGTACAGGGAAGGATTAAAAATTTAAAGAAAAATGGTATTTTAATTTAATTGAACAAATATATATTGAGCACTTGTTACTTAAAAGTCATTGTGCTAGACACTGGGGGTGCATAGAAAGTAGTTGCTATTCTTTTTTTATATTTATTAACTAATTTATTTTTTAGTTTTCAACATTCACTTCCACAAGATTTTGAGCTCCAAATTTTCTTCCCATCTTGCCCCTTCCCCACCCCAAGATGGCATACACTCTGTATACCCCTCCCCCTAATCTGCCCTCCCTTCTATCTCTCCCCTCCATCTCTTATCCCTTTCCCTTCAATTTTCCTGTAGGGCTGAGCAGTTGCTATTCTTCAGGAGAATATAAGGCAAGGAAGGGATAGGATTTATGTGCAAAGCCCCCTGTGATACCAGGTAGAAATGTGATAGGGGCAAAGGAGAGATCCAAACTCGTGTCAGAGGATGAAGGGTAGAATGATGATGTGAGGACAAAGGAGAGAGGGACCACTAAACACTTCCTGGAGAGAAAATTGCTGGACAATTGGAACAAGAGCAATTATTTGTCTAAGAAATATTTATGCGGCATTAAGTGAAGGATGAGAGAATGAAAAGATGATAAGAAGTGGTTGGTTAACTCCCTGTTGAAGGGTACAGAGGTAGGTATTTATTGACCTGATAATATTAATAGAGAGGTCTACTGCTAGGTATATATCCAAAGACATCCAAAAAAAGGGGAGAAAGACCTATTTTTTAGCAGATATTTTATATTTATAGCAGATCTTTTTGTGGTAGCTAAAAATGGGAAATTGAAGGGATGCTCATCAATTAGGGAATAGCTAAACAAGCTGTGGTATATGATTGTAATGGAACTTTACTGTGCTATAAGAAATGGCAAGCAGGATGATTTCAGAAAAAAACCTGGAAAGGCTTACATGAACTGATGCATAGTGAAGTGAACAGAACCAGGGAACATTGTGCACATTAACACCAATATTGTTTGATGAAAAACCGTGAATGACTTAGCTATTCTCAGCAATACAATGATCCAAGACGATCCCAAAGGACTAATGGTGAACCATGTTATCTGCCTCCAGAGAAAAGAACTCATATTGTTTGAATATAGACTGAAGCATGCTATTTTCACTTTCTTCCTTTTGTTTTTTCTTTTATTTGAGTCTCCTTGTACAAAATGACTAATATGGAAATGTTTTATGTAATTGCACATGTATAACCTATATCTGATTGCTTACCATCTCAAGGAGGGGTGATGGGAGGGAGAGAGGGATAGAATTTGGAACTCATAACTTTAAATAAAAATGTTTAAAAAAGTAATAGAGAGGTCTATTTTTTTCTTGGGGAATGCATCTGATACATGACAGAACCTCCTAAATATTGTCAAATTGGAAAACTACTATATACTTTTTGGTGATCTGTGTTGGTAAAAATGATACTGCCAGAAGAACCTTATAAAACACTGCTAAAGGTTAGGAAGTATTGAACAATAAGTTTTTGCACAAGTAAAACCAATGTAGTTAATTTAAAACAGAAGTAGGAAACCAGGGGAGAAAATCTTTGTTGCAAGCTTCTCTTGTAAAGATTTCATTTCTAGGATATAGGGAGCCAAGTAAAATTTATAAGAATAAAAGCCATTCTCTGATCGATAAATGGCCGAAGGATATGAATGGGTAGTTTTCAGAGGAAGAAACCCAATCTATCAATAGTCATATAAAAGTACTCTAAGCCACTAATACTAAGACAAATTCAAATTAAAGCAACTCTGAAGTTCCACCTTATATCCATCAAATTACCTTAGTTGACTAAAAAAGAAAATGACAAGTTGTTGAATTTGCTAAAGGAAAACAGGTTGATTCATTGTTGGTGGAGCTGTGAACTGGTTCAAGTATTCTGGAAAGCAATTTGGAGCTATGCCCCCGAAGTTATTAATTTGTACATACACTTTGACCCAGGAATACCACTACTAGGTCCATACCCTGAAGAGACCAGAGAAAGAGGAAAAGGACCCATATGCATGAAAATATTTATATTAACTCTTTTTGTGGTGGCAAATGCTTGAAAACTGAAGGGATGCCCATCAATTGGGGAATGACTGAACAAATTATGGTATATGCGTTGATGAAATATTTTAGTGGTGTAAAAAGTAATAAAGGAAATGGTTTCAGAAAAACTGGGAAGACTCATGTGAACTGAGAAAAAGTGAACTGAACAGAACAAGGAGGTCAATTTATACAACAACAACAATATCATAAAGATAATTAACTTTGAAAGATTTATTAACTGTTCAACACAATGGCCAATCACAAGATAAGCAGGGAGATAGTAAAAAAGAACCTAGTTGCCTTTGATGAGTTCAAGCCACCTGGCCCATATAAATGACATCCTAGGCTGCTGGAAAACTGGCAGACATGATTGCTGAATCATTGTTAATGATGCTTGAAAAATCATGGAGAATAGGAGAGGTGCCCCAGGATCAAAGAAAGACAAATGTCATGATTTTTTGAAAAGAGAAGAGATTAGAGTCTCAAGACTAGAGGCTAGTGAGTTTGACTTCAATTCCTAAGAAACTTCTTAAATGTACTGTCTAAGGAATGATTAATGAACATTAGGAAAGGAAGTAGCAATCCCAGAGAGCCAGCATGCCTTCATCAAGAATATGCCAAATAAAACTTATTTGCTTTTCTGATCATGGTTTATAGCCTGATTCAACAAGAGATGCTACAGATATTATTTACCTATATTTTAGCAAAGCATTCAAGTCAACTAGCCTTTATTTTATTTTTGGAGGCAATTAGGGTTAAGTGACTTGCCCAGGAACACACAGTTGCTAAGTATCTGAGGCTGCATTTGAACTCAGGTCCTCCTGTCTCCAGGGTTGGTGCTCTATCCACTGTGCCATCTAACTGCCCCTCAACTAGATTTTATTAAGTGTCTATTATGTATGTGCCAGGCACTGACAAAATCTTTCATGCTGTTGTGGAAAATATGGAGAGATATGAGCTGCATGATTATATAATTATGTGATTTCAGAACTGATTACCTGGCTAGACAAAATGATTATTCATTAGTGCTTTGAAATCAACTTTGGAAGGAAACATTCAGCATGTGTTGCTTAACATTTTATCAGTGACATGGATAAAGGCATGGATCATAAGCCTATCAATTTTGAAGATAACACAAACCTTGGAAACAACTAACATACAGGGTTCATGATTTTAAAAGATATTGAAAGACTAGAACATTAAAATGAATCAAATACGATGAAATTAGATAAGAATATATGTGAAGTGTCATTATTGGGATCAAAAAGTAGACTTCAGAAGTACAAGATGGGGGAGGCATGATTAGATAGGAGTTTGTATGAAACAGTACAAGCATGATATGAATCAACAATGTGATGTGGCAGCCAAGGAATCTCACATAATCTTGGGATTCATTAAGTGAGGCAGAGTGTCCAGGACTTTGGAGGTGATAGTCCAACTCTGCCCATTCTTGGTCAGACTTTATTACTCTGTTCAGTTCTTCATTCCACATCTCACAAAGGAAATTAATAAACTAGAGATTTCCAATTGCAGGGCAACCAGAATGGTAATGTGTCTTGAGTTTAAGTCACATGAGCATCATTTGGAGGGAAGTGGGATGTTTAGCTTGTATAAAAGAGGACTTTGGGAGGATCAAATATACAATGGCTATCACGTGAAAGAATAATTACCCTTGTTTTGCTTGGCCCACAGAGATGAAATAGGAGCAATGAATAGAAACTGCATGAGGTAAATTTACAATTGATGTAAGAGGAAAAAAAAATCCCAATAATTAGAGTTATCCAAAAGCAGAATGGAAGGCAATAGGAGGTTGTAGGTGATTCTTCACTGAAGGCATTCAAGCAAAGGATGGTTGACCACTTGTCAGGCATTTTACCTAAAAGATTCTTGTGCCAGTAAGGGTTCCTCATGAAGATTCTGTGATTCTGCAAATTTCAGATGGGTAGACCATGGGAGAGGTGTTATCTGAGCTGGGCTTTGAAAGAAGGGAAGGATTTCAACAGACAGAAACATTGTGCTCCAGGTGTATTCCAGTAATGGGAGGTAGTGTTTGCAAGTGCAAGGAAATGGAGGAGGAAAGAAAGAGACTTAAGTAGGTAGTCATCTGTTTTGGCTAAAATGTAGAGAATGTAGAATACTAAGAAATAAAGTTCAAAAGGGTTAGAACCAGATTATGGAGTTTCTTACATGCAGGCCAAGGAGTTTGTGACACATAATATCCATGGGGAGCCACATGAGTGTTTTGTTCAGGGGACAGACATGTCAAGCCAAATTGACAAGCATTTATTAACCACCTACTATGTACCAGGCCGTGTACTAAGTGCTAGGGATAAAAAAAAAGGGCAAAAGATCAAGGCAAAAGTCAGGGATGAGGAAGGAACTTGCATTAAGGTACACTTAAATAGCTTTTTGCATGAGGTGGAATTTTAGCTGAGATTGAAGGAATCCAGGGAAGCCAGGAGGCAAGGATGGGGAAGAAGACCATTCCAGGCAAGGGAGACAGCCAATGAAAATACAGAGTCTACAGATGAAGTGTCTTATGTGAAGAGCAGCAAGGAGGCTGGTGTCACTAGATCATAGACATTGTCAGATATTTTTTCATGAGTACATGAGAAATTCTGTGAATAATTTTGCTCAACAACTTGTGTGGATACTGAAAGGTGTCATTTAAATTCTCTTTCTACCCCGCCAGTAAGTGTCATGAAATTTTATGATGCAAATCCTGTGTATGGGTACATGCTGCAGGAGATGGGGACAGGGAGAGGGGAAGGGGAAGGAGAAAGACTAGCATATGCTATATTTTAGAAGTCTTTACCCAAATATTTGACATGCTGTTAGCAAATGCCTAACTTTACCATTGTTTAATTTGGATATTCATAGAAATTCATAGGAAATAATAGCTGATATTCATATTGTGCTTAAGGGCAGCTAGTTGGTGCAGTGGAAAGATTGCCAGGCCTGGAGTTAGGAAGACTCATCTTCCTGAATTCAAATCTGACCTCAGACACTTATTATGTGACCCTGGGCAAGTCACTTAACTCTGTTTGCCTCAGTTTCCTCATTTGTAAAAAGAGCTGGAGAAGGAGATGGTAAACCACTCCAACCGAATGATAAAAAAGCCCTGAAACATTTCCTCAGTAGTTTTTCCTCTCTCTGAAAAATTTGCTTTTGCCAGCTAAGAGATATCATTTTTATTTTCTTGAATGTTTGGGACATATGAGCTCTATAAAAATTAAGGTAGATTTGGGCCAAGGTGGACCAATGAATGAAGTGCTTGGCCTGTATCTTTGCCAAGAAAATTTCAAATAGGGTCACAAAGAGTCAGATACAACTGAAAATTACTGAAAAACAACAATATCAATATTGCACTTACTTTGTGCCAGACATTGTGCTAGTACTTTTACAAATGTTATCTCATTTGCTCCTCACAATAACCTTGGGAGGTTGGTACTATTATTATCCCCATTTTATAGATGAGAAAACTGTGACAAACAGAGCTTGTGACTTGCCCAGGATCACATAGCTAATAAATGTCAGAGGATGGATTTGAATTCAAATCTTCCTCACTCCAGGCCAAGCACTTCATTCATTGGTCCACCTCGAAGGCCCAAATCTACCTTAATTTTTATAGAGCTCATATGTCCCAAACATTCAAGAAAATAAAAATGATATCTCTTAGCTGGCAAAAGCAAATTTTGCAGAGAGAGGAAAAATTACTGAGGAAATGTTTCAGGGCTTTTTTATCATTCACTTGTTTTTCAGTCATGCTCGACCCTTTGCGACCCCATTTGGGGTTTTCTTGGCAAAGACACTGGAATGGTTTGCCATTTCCTTCTCCAGCTCATTTTTACAGATGAGGAAACTGAAGCAAACAGAGTTAAGTGACTTTCCCAGGATCACACAGCTAGTAAGGGATTTGAACTCAGGTCTTCCTGATTCCAGGTTAAGTGCTCCATCCATTGTGCCACCTAGCTACCCCTTTGGGGCATATAAAAGCTAAACCAATTTCTCCTAATGTCATTATAGCCAAGGCTGAGTTATTGAAGTGACAGCATTTTAGATCTATAGCCAGAAGGTACCTTCAAGGTCATGTCATGGTACAGGGTGAGAAGCTACAAGGTGAATGGCAATACTTCAATTGCTTAATGACGTCTGAGGTCTTCTCCCCATCCTTTACTTCTGCTCCTGTGGCCAAGGATGGAATTACTGTCAATGAAGACAAAGATGCGTAATGGAAAGAGCCCTTGGTTTGGAGCTAAAGGAGGTGGGTTGGAATCACATCTCGGCCTGTTTCTTCCACAAATCACTCGCTCCTCTCAGTCTGTTGTCATACATAAAGTGAAGTGGTTGGACTAGATCTTCTCTAAGATCCCTTTCAGTTCCTAATCTATGATCCTTTGAACTTAAAGGAGATGCTTGTCATCTGTCTCTGTCAAGTGGAGGCAGATGGGCATAACAGGAATCAATGTGGTTTGAATCACTGTTGGGAGGCAAAGAGGAGATAAGCCCATATATTAGCTTGTCCATGTTGACGTAGGTACTGTTGTGTTGTTGTTTAGTGGTTTCAGTCTGTCCATCTCTTCGTGACTCCATTTGGAGTTTTCTTGGCAAAGATATTGGAGTGGCTCACCATTTCCTTCTCCAGTTCCTTTTACAGATGAGGAAACTGAGGCAAACAGGGTTAAGTGACTTGGCCAGGGTCACACAGCTAATAACTGTCTGAGTTCATATTTGAACTCAGATCTTCCTGACTCCAAGTCCAGTGCTCTATCCACTGTGCCACCTAGCTGCCAGTGTGGGTACTACGTAAGTGTAAAACTGGTATGAAGGTCAAGGTAGTCCTCTGACCTGACTGGGATAAGGAATTTTGGGTGAAGTGGTATCCAACCCTGAGCAAAACTAGGTACTAGAGGAAGTTTTCATTGATCCTCCATCTTCTCTTTTGAGTCCCTTTTCCTGCTTCCTCCTTCAATGTCCTCTCCCCGACACTGTTCATATTGCTGCCCTAATTCAAGAGGCCTCCTTCTGCTATTATGTCCCATTTCGGCCTATCCTTCTAGATTTCTCTTACCATCTTCCAGTAAAGACATACCTATTTTATGTCTTCTGTCCTCAGATCCCTGCCTTCTGTCACTTAGAACCACAAATTAGTTCCTGTTGCTTTTGATAGATAACAAGTTTTTGATAACTTGTAGTTTAAAGTATCACATGCATTTTAATTGTAATCTTCTGGAGACAATTTCCCAACTCAAAAGCATACTGACTTTAGTGGTCGTAATTTCAAGGCCTATGGCAGAAAGAGATATTTTTAGAGCAAATTAATCTTTGGGGTTCTTTCTGCCAAATCACACTGTGGAGGTGGTCACTTTTTCCACATATGTGTAAGTTGAGCTCCTGGATGTCAAAACCAAGATACTGGAACTAGGGTAGAAGTTTAGATTTGTGAAACTCTCAGGGTTGCTATGGCACAGAATTTGTCTGGAGTCCGTATGGGAGGGTAGAAATTCACACATAAGTGGAGAGTGGTACTCATGCCAAAAGCTGATCCAAACTTTGAGGACTTAGCCTTCACTGTATTATAAAGGTAATTAAATTCTGTATTTCCCACTGACATCCTTTGCCCTGCAGGATTCCAGTACATCTTCATTAGCAATGTGTCACTTGGCTCTTGCAGGGTTCTCAGCAGTGTTTGTGGGAATGAAACCAAAATGTAATTCTGTACTGAAGTATGAAATAAGGGGAGGTAGTGATCCACTGCTTTCTTCCTACCAGATAATTAAAAAAAAAAACTTTCCTATTGTTTCTGAGATTAAAAAAAGTAGTTAGGAAACAACCAAAAAGCAAATTGACACTTCTTCACAGGGTCAACAGAGACAATAGTGAAGAGTATAAAGTATTTTTTAGGAATTCAGAGAAATATGGCAAAACATTTCTTTCCAGATGATTTTATTCAATTGGTTTCACCATGATGTTTTCTTCTGGATGAAAAAAAGAGTGATCTCCATTTTCCTGGAAGTAATATTATTCTTAAAAATTCCCCTGGTTGGATTACATTAAATTAAAAGGCTTTGCACAAACAAAACCAATGCACCAAGATTAGAAGGAAAACAGAAAACTGGAAAAAATTACATGAAGTTTCTATGATAAAGGCCTCATTTCTCAAATATACAAAGAATTAAGTCAAATTTATAAGAATAAAAGTCATTCCCCAATTTAAATGGTCAAAGGATAGGGGTAGTTTTCAGATGAAGAAATCAAAGCTATTTATAATCGTGTGAAAAAATGCTCTAAATCACTATTGATTAGAGAAATACTAATTAAAACAACTCTGAAGTACCACTTCATACCTATCAGATTGGCTAATATGACATAAAAGCAAATGATAAATGTTGGAGGTGATATGGGAAAACTGGGACACTAATGCACTCTTGGTGAAGTTATGAACTGATCCAACCAGTCTGGAGAACAACTTGGAACTATGCCCAACTATAAAACTGTGCATACCTTTTGACCCAGCAATAGTAGTGAGTAGGTAGGTCTGTATCCCAAAGAGATAAAGAAAAAAACAAAAAGGAAAAGGATCTATATGTACAAAAATAGTTATAGTAGCTCTTTTTGTGGTAAAGAATTGTAAATTGAGGGGATACTCATTAATTGGGGAATGGTTGAAAAATATTGTGCTATACTCATCTATAAAGCCGAGCAAGATGCTTTCAGAAAAATCTTGAAAGACTTAACATGAACTGATGCAAAGTGAAGTGAGCAGAACCAAGAGAATATAGTAAACGGTAAAAGCAATATTATACAATGATCAACTGTGAACGACTTAGCTATTCTCAACAGTACCAGGATCTAAGACAATTCTGAATGACTCAAAATGCTATCCATCTCCCAGAGAAAGAACTGATGGAGTCCGAGTGCAGATGAAAGTAAACTATTTTTCCTTTTTTTACTTTTCTTGTTTTGTTTTGTTTGGGTCTGTGTTTTCTTTCATAATGTGACTAACATGGAAATGTTTTGCATGATTGCATATATATATATAATATATATATATATATATAAAATCTATATCAAATTGCTTGCCTTCTCAAGGAGGAGGGAAAAGTGAGAGGGAGGGAGGGAGAGAATTTGGAACTCAAAATTTTTAAAAATGTATGTTAAAAAATTTTACATGTAATTAAAAAAAATAAAATATTTTTAAAAATCTTCCTAGTTGGCTAACAATGTATTAAAAAAAGAAACTGAAGTGAGGATTAAATGAAAGAACACAAAGGGATCATCAAGGGCTAAAAATGTACCTAAGGAGGTAAAATTTAAGAGGGATCTCTTAAACTTTCCCTATTGTATGTGAGAAAGGAAAGTTTCATTAATAAGGATTGGGATGGAAAATAAAGAGATCCGGACTTAGCCCATCAGTGAACAGAGAAAGGATAATAATTTCTTTGTTGTTGTTATTGTTCATCCTAAAATCCTAAAAAAAAAAAACTGGATTAAATTTGTAATGTGACAATCATAAAACATGCATCTTTTTAAGCTCCGACTAAACAAAATATTTTTATTGATTGTTGAATATTTACTGATTTCAAGAAAGCATTTGACTTGCAAATCTCATGGGGAAGACTATGTTCAGGAAAGAAAAATGTTAGTTCAAGGGAGTTATTGGGCATAAGCTTCAGGGAGTCAGGACAGAGCTGACTAAGGTATCAGGTGGCCATAAAGAATGAAGTTTCCACCTGAAACTGAAGGATGGATCCAAGCCAGCTAGGAAGGACTGAGTAATCTAAGGATTGGCCCCAAAGATTCAAGCTGACCAAACTGGGAATAAAGCCTAGAGCAACAATCTGATTAATGAGTAAGCTATGTCTGGTTAGTTTTATATAACAAGACTGTTCCTGTAATTTACCTATTGGTGTCTAGCTTATCCCCCAAGATTTGCTCATGCTGTAGAAAAATTGGTCTCCACTTTATCTGGCTGCCTGAGCATGTTTTGTGTAGCAAACACTCTAAAGTTAAAGAATATAACAAAGTGAAAGAAAGGGGAAGAGTTGTATTCTTAAAAGCACTAGGGCCTCTGGAGGAGAAATCTCCCTTTCTTTGGGGGGGTAGTGGCAGAAAGAGTCCGTGTTAGAGGCTTTCCATAGGGCTGCTTCATTATACCTTTCCTGGAAAGGACAAAGAGAACATACTGGTCTTATTTTCCATGAGAGTAGGAAGATGGAGAATGGAGGAAGAATGATCAATAATGTCCCTAACAAATCCAGTGGACTTTTCTCAGTTCTCATCCTTCTCTATACATCACATCTCTTCTCTCTTCTCTCTCTCTCTCTCTCTCTCTCTCTCTCCATGGAGAGAGAGATTATGGCTCTGGGCCATAATCCAGGAGTCACGAAGAACTGAGTTCATATTTGGTCTCAGACACTACTAGCTATTTAACTTCTATCAAAACCTGTGTCAGCCTCAGTTTCCTCAACTGTAAAATGGGGATAATAATAGCACCTCCCTCCCCAAGGTTTCTGTGAAGATCAAATGAGATAATCTTTGTAAAACACAGCACAATGCTTGCTGTATGACAAGTGCTTAATAAATGGTTATTCATTTTCTTCCTTGTGGCCTAGCCTTCATTGACTAAATTCAAGAGATATGTGGGATGTTCACTATGAACCAGAGTAGAGGTGGACCCCAAGCCAAGCATTCAGGAAGTTAAATGAGATCTTCCTCTGTCTCCTAAAGAGTTTAGCACCAAAGGCAGGGGATTTTCTTCTAGCTAAGATACAGAAAAGGAATGAACAGGTAATTCTCTAAGGGAAAAAAGGGGGTGGGCTATATAAATGTTAGATATATTATTGGTTCTTCTCCTACATGTCTGACCACAACTTCTCAGTCTCCTTTGACACACCACCTAACTGTGGGTATCCACCAAGATTGGCTCCTGGACCCTCTTCTCATTCTATACTTTTTCTCTTCATGACCTCATCAATTCCTAGTTTAATTATCATCTCAATGTTGATAACTTCCAAATCTATATATCAAGATCTATTCTTTCACTTGAACTCTAGTCTTTAATCAACAATTACTTATTGGTTGTCTCATGATATATTGGAGACATCTCAAACTCAACGTGTCTTAAACAAAATGCATTATTTTTCCCTCAAACCTATCCCTTCCAAATATCCCCATATCTGTTTAGGGATTCACCAAACGTTTGTAACCTTGTAATCAACCTTAACTTCTCCTTTGTGTTCAACTCACAAATCCAATCAGTTGCCAAATCTTGTTGTTTCTCTCTTTACAACATGCCTAGCATCTGTCACCTTCTCTCCAAGTGCATACCCACCAACCTAGTCTAGATCCTATCCGGGGATGTTTTGGTAAATGTTGAACAACTGGCTCTCTGAAGGAAGGAAAAAAGAAAACAAAACCATTTCTTCATTGTTTTCTGAAGTCTAGCAGCACTTAAACTGTGGATGACATCAAACTCTTGAGGCTTTCATATTAGGCGCCTTTCACAACTATGGCTAGGAATGAATTCTCAAGCAAACAAGGGATAGAGGTAATTAAAAAGAAAAAAAAATAGATAATTTTTGCATGAAATTGGAAAAGCATTTGCATTGTTATAGTTAATATAACCAAGACAAAAAGTGAAAAGAAGTGAAGCAGTTGACTTGTTAAAAAAAAATCTTATATCAAAAAGAAAAATATGTATATAAAAAAAGAAAAATCTTATATCAAAAAATCTCTGACAGTGATCTGATTCCAACATATATGGATAAAAACAAAAATAAATCAGACCAAAACTCAATTCTATACACACATGCATACATACATATATGTATATGTATATATGCATTTATATATGTATGTGTGTATATATATGATCAAAGAATATAAAGTGTCCTCAAAGAATTGCAAACTATTAATAATCATACAAAATTATTCCTAATAATCAAATAATAATATTTGATTTTGGTAAATCACTAATAATCACTAATGGTAATAATAATCACTAATAATAAGCAAAAGGCAAATCAAAACTCCTCTGAGGTTTCACCTCTCACCCAGAAAATTGACAAAGATGACAAAAAGTAGGAATAGTTGGAGGAGTTGTGGGAAGAACAGTACAGGTTAATGTACTGTTGGATGAGTTTTGAATTGGTCCAACATTCCAGAAAGCAATTTGGAATTATGGTAAGAAATTGGCTAAACTGACCATACACTTTGATCCAGAGATTCCACTGGGTCACAGAGGTGAAGGGGGATAAGGACAAAAAGAAATGCCCACATGCACCCAAATATTTATGTCAATAGTTTTTGTATAAGCAAAGAATTGAAAACAAAATAATGTCTATTGACTGAAGAGTTAACCACATTGTGGTATGAGTGCAATGGAATATTACCATGGTGCAAGAATGATTAATATGAATATGGAGAATCATGGCAAACATAAACTTATATAAAGTAAGAAAAAAACAGGAAAACTCTGGCTACAACAATGTAAATGGAGAGAACAACAAAATAAATGAAACCGAATGCTGTTAAAGTAAAATGACCAAGTTTGCCCCAAAGAAGAGGTATGAGAAGGCAGCATCCCCCATTTTTTTTGAGTAGAGGACTGTGGGTTTGGTAAACTGCATATAGTATCAGACATTTTCAAAATGTTGGTGAGTTGTGCTGAACTGTTTTCTTCCTCTTTTAAATCTTGTTATAAGAGATAGTTCTATCAGAGGGGAAAGAAAGGATAGGTTATTGGGTAATAAAGGTGATAAAAAAACAAGGTATGATTAAAAGTGGATTTTATTTTAAAAATCCACTATGTAGATATTTTCTACTTTTTGTTTTTTATCTTTAAATATTAAAAATTTCCCTTAAAGTCTCACCCTTAATTTCCCTCAAGATACCTTTGTTTAGTTGGGTCTTTCACCAAGCTTCCTTTCAATCGGTTTTACTCTTTAATGCTTCTTTCTGTTATAAAGTGGTCCTGTTTGTTCACACTCTCCTACCATCTTTCTCCATTAGATTTTATAAATGAGTTTACATTAGAAACTAGTATTGCCTTTGGCTGCCATATATCATAGCTTGGTGAATAAATAAAATGACTGTTGACTAAGGCACATTTGGCTGTATTTTGGTCTTATTATGGAAGGTGATTTACATTGGTCAAACTTCTGTATGAAATTACTGTAATTGGTGTTGATGTCCGTTTTTTTTTCCTATCTCCAAGTCATTTGTAGTATCAATAATTAGGTTGGGTTGGAATTATTTTACTTGTCTGTCATATATTTTTGTCATTGTTATTCCTTCTGACTTTGTTTTAATTTTCACATTTGCTCTAATTAGTCAGTGTTTTGGCAATACACAGACAGCTGATTCAGAAATGACTCCCACATCAGTTATGCATCATTTCCTTCCTGTTAAAATATATCCAATTTTGTTTTTATGCTGTTATTTGGTGCTTGGCATTTCTAGAACTTTCTGGTTCTCTTTTTTTTTCAAGAAACTTTTCAGAATATATAGGTATGAGGTTTCTATGTAATCTACCAGTCTTTGCTTTCTCTCATTCTTTACTCCTGAATGCTATTCTTGAATATAGTTTTCACCATCCTAATCTATTCCTATCATTTTATGGAAGTCACCAAAAATATCTTGATTTAGTTTGCAATATCTTTTTGAGTTCTTGGTCGAATTTCTCTGCCTCTTCAGTCTCTGCAACAGATGTTGGAGTGCTGAGTGGAATTATTTTCATGGTGGTCTTTCTGCAAATACTTTTCATGAGATGACTAAATATTCCGTGAAATGATGTTTCTTGTTGGCTTTGGATATATGATAAAGCTAACTGCACAAATGCTTTTCTATGGTTCTCTAAAGAGAACCAGTGATTTACCCTTCATTTAGCTGCATGTTCTTCCATCCTTTGGGTTTCCTTTATGGTGAAAATGTCAAGCTCGACGGGATTTAGTTCCTCCAGTTCATTCATTGGTCAATGGGCAATAGTCTCACGCTTATATTTAATTTTAAATAAGTTAAAGTTTATAGATAATTTAAAAACTCTGTAATTCTCAGTACCCTGTACCCCCTTTTCTACCACTTTGCCAAGTGGAAGGGGTCATGTGAGTGTGAGAGCCATTTTGTGTTTCTTTGTTTCATTGGTTGACATGACCCAATTGCACATCAAGTGGCCAGTCTGCTGGTGATGGGACTTTTGATGCTTCGCTAGTTGTTGCTGTTCATTCATTTTTACTCCTGTCCTACCCTGTGTGACCCCATTTGGGTTTTTTCGGCAAAGATACTGGAATGATTTGCCACCTTCTTCTCCAGCTCATTTTTTACAGATGAGGAAACTGAGGTTAAGTGACTTGCCCAGGGTCACACAGCTAGTGTCTGAGGCTAGATTTGAACTCAGGTCATCTTGACTCCTGGCCCAGTGCTCTATCCACTGAGCCCCCCCAACTACCTCTGTTAATAGTAAGGATGTGGACAAATCATTTCTTACCTCAGAGCCTCTATTTTTCCATCTGTTAAAAAAGGCAGGGAGGAGGAGTTAGAGGGTAATAGTGTGTACTATCTTTCTCACAGAAGTTGCTGAAAAGAAAGTCTTTTGAAAATTTTAATGTGCGATATACAAATATAAGCTATTGTTCATGAGATACTGATATCAAGGGGAATATACATCCCCCTTTCTGGAATGCACTACTAATTCTTTAGTATAAAGGTACTATGAAATTTGATAAATGAATACATTAGGAGGCAGGTGGCCAGAAGTCAGGAAGACCTGAGTCTGAATTCCATCTCAGACACTTAGTTGTGTGACCCTGAACAAGACACTTAACCTCTGTCTGCCTTAGTTTCCTCACTTGTAGAATGGGGATAATAATGGCTCTATATCACTGAGCTGCCCATATAATGAAGAAGGGGACTTTCAATTAAAACCTATGGTCCTTATCAGCCTTGAAATCCTTGTGCTCTGAGGGACTACAACCATTGATTGCTTCTAGTTCGTTGGAGGTTAAATAAGAAAGCATAGGTGACTAAAGCTGCTTTCAGATACTGGTTTTCAAGTTATTTTGGCCAAGTTGATTAAAAATAGTGGGACTACTTCATGTGATTCATTATTTGCACTAATCAGGACATCACTGTATATGAGAAAGCATGTGTCATGAAAAAGGATGGGAGAGGGCAGAGACCTGTATATTACACAGAAGCATCAAGCCTCTGTATCACAAATATTTTCTTCAAGAAAAGAATCGATAGCTGCTGCACTCAGTGAACAGGAAACCATAACATGAAAATAGAACTGATTATATTTGTCAAACACAAGAAAAACCTCATTATTGACCTGCAAGTTATTCCTGAATAAATTTTCTGTGTACGTTCAGAACACTGACTTATCAGAACAAAAATTAGAATCAGTAAAAAGTTAGAAGAAAGAATAATGATAAGGAAAAATATGGCATAAAATGGAAATGACTCAATTCTGAACAACGTAAGTGATTGATAATGAAGAATGGCACGGAAGTGATTCTGCATTCTCACAAGGCATGACGGTGGAATGGAACAGTGGCAGGCCCTGCAAAAGATTGGAGGACCAGCAGCTAGGTGGCATGGTGGATAGAGCGTCGGGCCCGGAGTCAGGGAGACTCATCTTCCAGAGTTCAGATCTCACCTTAGACACTTACTAGCTGTGTGACCCTGGGCACATCATTTAACCTCTATTTGCCCTAATCCACTGAAGAAGGAAATGACCAACCACTCCAGTATTTTTGCCAAGAAAACCCCAAATGGGGTAAAGAGGAGTCAGACACAACTCAACAACAACAACCCACCATTAGTATACGTGTCGGGGCCAGGATTGAAGTTCTTTTTCCATTGTATTGTTCACGTTCCCTCTCTGAAGAGATGAGGCAATCCTAATGATGACAACTTCAAAATGATAGACAGCTTCTTCTGGGATTATTCCACAGTGGCACTCAGTCATCCACATTGGTTCTTACTTGTATTTTGATTGGACAGGGGTGCTAGAAGCAGCACCTGGAGCAATGATGCCTAGTGGAAGTGCTTAAGGCTTCCGGTTGCTTTGGAGGGTGAGTAAACTGCTGAGTTCTGAATAAACAGATGACATTTAAAAGCAGCTGTTTGTGTGGGCAGCCTTACCAAGCATACTGTCTGTTTTGCTTACCCTCCCCAGGAAATTTCCGGACTTAGGGAGGCCTCTGCCTCTTCTCTGAGCAGTCTCCCCCTCCTCCTCCTCCCCACTCCCAACCCTTCCTTTTCTCCATCTCCTTCAAACAGAGCCCTATTCCTCTAGGGGAGTGTAGTAATTCTGCCCATTAGAGAGCAAACTAGAGCAATGCTTGAGCTCTGGGGTCCAGAACTGAACTCTGTATTTCAAATTTGGTTGGATCAGAGCAGAATGGAACAGGGCTCTTAATCAATTTAATAATCAATACATATTTATCTGGCCTACTATATGCCAGCTACTGTACTATCATTTTAAAGCTGAAAAAGCCAGGCATAAGATGCTTACATGTTCTTAGCAGGTGTCTTCTGACTCAGCTTTACAAATGGAAAATTAGTTTGAATACAGCCAATAAGAGTCACCCATAAGGGCAACATAAATGGTGGGTCAGTCTCTAGGCCAAGGCTACGCACAGAGACTAATTAAACGCTGGTCGTGGATTGTGAAGTTATGGCTATTTAAGAATGACAATCACATTCTTTTCCTTTTCTTAGTTTTCACAACCACATTTTGGGAGCAGCTAGGTGGCACAGTGGTTAGAGTTCTGGGCCAGGACTCAGGAACACCTGACTTCAAATTTGGCCTCTGAAGACACTTACTAGTTGTGGCAAGTCACTTAATCCTATTTGCCTCAGTTCTTCCTCTGTAAAATGGCCTGGAGAAGGAAATGGCAAACCACTCCCGTATCTTTGCCAAGAAAACCCCAAATGGGGTCACGGAGAGTCAGACATGACCAAACCAACTGAAAAAACAACAATAAGCATATTTTATGTTTATTTTAATTTAATAAACATTTTTAAATGCTTGCTAATTGCAAGACACTGTATTATTATTATTAGTCCCATTTTGAAGAAGTGAAAACTAGAGGACAGGGAAGTCGACTGACTTGCCTAAAGTCACATAATAGGTAACAAGCAGAGTCAGCACTAGATATCTAATTTCTTGATTGTTAGTTGTGCTGTTGTCGATTCAATTCAATTTGATAAATATTTTTTAAGTACAAATTGCACGTCTGGCACTGTGCTAGGGAAGGGGATATAAAGACAAAGATAAAAGTCTCAGGCCTCCAAGAGTTTGCTTTCTATCGGATTCTATTGTTTCATTAAGGTCAAGAATAGGCTTTTGGAATCAGTTCCTAGCAAAGGCAGAAGGATATCCTCACATATGCTCATGACAGGGGAAATCTCTCCTTCCTCATCATGCATGGATGAGCAAAGTGTTGGGAGAGAACAGGAGGGTGCCTGTGTATTTTTCCAAGTAAACGGGGTATAAAGGAACAGTAGCCCTGGGAAAGAGACATGGGGCAAGCATAGCCTGAGAGAAAGGACTTAACCCCTGTGTAACCAACTCTACACTTTGTTTTTAAAGAATCCCCACTGGCCTTGATCATCCCTAAAGTTCAAATCATTCTTCGGTGTAAATAATGAGATGATGATTGCATTTACACAATGCCTTGACCTTTGTAAAGCACTTTACAAGTGTGATCACAAGAACCCTGGGAGGTAGGTGCAGTTATTATCCCCATTTGTTATTGTTCAGTCATTTTCAGTCGTGTCTGACTCTCTGAGACCCTATTTGGGGTTTTCTTGGCAAAGGTACTAGGATGATTTGCCATTTCCTTCTCCAGCTCATTTTACAGATGAGGAAACTGAGGCAAACAGGGTGAAGTGACTTGCCCAGGGTCACACAGCTAGTCAGTGTCTGAGGTCAGATTTGTACTCAAGTCTTCCTGACTCCAGGTCCAGCACTCTCTTCGCTGTGCCACCTCATTGACACCATTAGCTAAATGCAAGAATTCTTTTATGTAGTTCTTAAGATCATAAAGCTCAAGAGAACCCTAGTTTAAACTAGTTTAACTAGAACAATTAGTTTAAACCCTTCATTTGTCAGATTAAGAAACTGATTCCCAAAGAGATGAAATGATTTGTCCAAGGTCACACAATTATTTAGTGGCAGAACCAGGACTAGAACCCGGGTCTCCTGACTCTGCCTTTGTTCATGGTTCTTTCCCGTAAAGCATACCATTCCTTATGAGCTCATCACTTGTAATACTAATGTGAATAAGAAGACAATGTCAATACATTTGTCTGGAGGAGTAAAAATAATCTTTTTACAGATCAATTCAACAAGTCTATATCAGGCCTACTGTGTGTGAGGTACCATTCTAGATGTTGGGTATACAAACATAACAAACGACAAAGGATGCCTGACCCCCAAAAGCTTACGTTTTCCCATGGGGGGATGATATGTAAATATAAGCGTAAATGCAAATGATTTAAGGAAAGAAAGAGCATTAATGGCTAGGAGGACGGTTAAGCTTTGAAGGAAACTAAGGATTCTAAGAGTGAGAAAAGAATGCATAAGTGAGAAAGGGGTGCATTCTTGGCATCAGGAACAGCTTATGCAAAGGCACCGACAGACGAGAAGGGAATAAGCACCTTTAGTACCTATGATGTGCCAAGCAAGGTAGGTACTATTATTATCCCCATCTTACAGTTGAAGAAACTGAGACAAAAAGAGACTAAGTAACATGAGCAGCGCCATACAACTACTAAGTGTCAGAGTCTGGATTTGAACCCAGGTCTTCCTGACTCTAGGCCAACCATTCTATCCATTGAGCAACCTGCTGCCTTGTTGGAGGAGGTGGAATGTCACATACGAGGAGAATCAAGCAGACCAGCTTAGCTGGACATCGATTACATGAAAAGGAGTAATTTGTAATGTCTTACCAGGTTGACTGGAGCCATATTGTGAGGGGCTTTAAAAGGCAAGAAGAGTTAATTTTTTATCCTAGAAATAGGAGGGAATCTTTGAAGCTTTGTGAGCAGGGGAATGACGTGATCAGATCTGTCCTTTAGGAAAATCTTTAGGAAGAACTTTAGCAGTTGTGTGAAGGATGAACTGATGAGTAGAGAAGCTTGAGACAGGGAGATCAATTTAGAGCAAGGAACAGATGCAAGAAATATTGTAGAGGTGGGATTGGCAATAATAGTTGGCAGTTGATTGTATGTGGATTGTTGTTGTTTTTCTTGTTTGTCCTTTGTTCTCAAAGAGGACCAATGACACCAGGGAGGTGATGTCTTGACCGGCAAGCGAATAGGATCTAAGTGAAGCAGGGCTGTGCAAAGTCAACAGCCTCATCTCTTCTCCAGTCATTCAGAGTCTAGTGGCAGTATCGGTTTAATATGGATAGGAAGAAAGAGGCAAGAACAGAGGATGAGCCCAAGATTACAAACCTGAGCAACTGAAAGAGTGATGCTATATGAGCTCTTCTGTTGTGGCTAAGAATTGGAAATTGAGGAGAAGTCCATCAATGGAAAGATGGCTGAACAAGCTATAGTATAGGATTGTGGTAGAATACTATTGTGCTATAAGAAATGATGAGCAGGTGGACTTCAGAAAAACCTAGAAAGACTTATCTGAAATGATGCTGAGTGAAGTGAGGAAAACCAGGAGAACATTGTACACAGCAACAGCAACATCGTTCAATAATCAACTTAGATAGACTTAGCTCTTTTTGGCAATACAATAATCTAAGACAGTTCCAAAAAACTCATGAGGAAAAATGCTATCCACAAGCAGAGAAAGAACTATGGAGTCTGAATGCAGATTGACGCATGCTATTTTCTCTTTTTCTGTCTTTTCTTTCTTGTGGTTTCTCCCTTTTGTTCTGATTCTTCTTTCACAATATGACAAATGTGGAAATATGTTTAATATGATTGTACATGTATAGCCTATATCAGATTGTTTGCCATCTTGGGGTGGGGGAGGGAGGGAGAAAAAAATTTGGAGCTCAAAATCTTATGAAAGTGAATTTTGAAAACTATTTAACATGTAATTGGAAAAGAATAAAATACTATTACGTGGGGGGAAAAGAAATGACAAGCAGGATGATTTCAGAAAAACCTGGAAAAACTTACATGAATAATGCATAGTGAAATGAACAGAACCAAGAGAACGTTGCACACAATATTGGATGATGATCAACTATGAATAACTTAGCTATTCTCAGCAATACATTATGATCCAAGGCAATACCAAAGGACTCATGATGAAGCATACTATCTTCCTCCAGAGGAAGAACTGATACTGTCTGAATATAGACCAAAGCATTCTTTCTTCCTTCCTTCCTTCCTTCCTTCCTTCCTTTCTTTCTTTCTCTCTCTCTCTGTCTTCTTATATAAGATGACTAATATGGAAATGTTTTACATAATTGCACATATATAAACTATATTGGATTGCTTACCATTTCAGAGAGGGGGGAGGGGAGTGAGGGAGGGAATGAGTGATAGAATTTGTAACTCAGAACTATAGAAATATTAAAAATTATTTTAACATGTAATTGGGGGGAAATAAAATATTATAAAAAATGATTCTATACTCAACAAAAATAAGGAAGTTTGGGAGGAGGAGTACTTCTTTGGAGGGGGAAGATAATGAGTTCCGTTTTGGACATATTAAATTTCAAATGCCTACATGACATTTAGGTCCCTCAAAATCAGTGCCAATGCTGATACTGTAAGCAAACTGGGAGAGCAAGGAACAGTTTACCTATCAGATTTATGGAGAACAGAAGAATTCATGACTAAACAGGAGATAGAGAACATTACGAAAAGCAAAATGGATAGCTTTGATTACATTAAATTGAAAAGTTTTTGCACAAACAAAGTCAATGAAACCAAGATTAGAAGGAAAGTAGAAAATTGGGAAAGAATTTTGACAACTAGTCTCTCTGATAAGGGCTTCATTTCTAAAATATATAGAGAATTAAGTCAAATTCATAAGAATACAAGTCATTCCCCAATTGATGAATGGTCAAAGGATATAAACAGGCAGTTCTCAGATGAAGAAATTAAAGCCATGTATAGTCACATGAAAAAATGCTCTAAATCACTATTGATTAGAGAAATGCAAATCAAAACAGCTCTGAGGTACTACATCACACCTATCAGATTTGCCAACATAATAAAACAGGAAAATGATAAATGTTGGAGAAGAGGTAGGAAAATTGGAACACTAATGCATTGTTGGTGGAGTTGTGAAATGATCCAACCATTTTGGAGGATAATTGGAACTATGCCCAAAGGGGTATAAAAAGGTGCATACCCTTTGACCCAGCAATAGCACTTCTAGCACTGTATCCCAAAGAGATCATAAAAATAGGAAAAGGACCCACATGTACAAAAATATTTATAGCAGCTCTTTTTCTGGTGGCAAAGAATTGTAAATTGAGGGAATGCCCATCAATTGGGGAATGGCTGAACAAGTTGTGGTATATGAATGTAATGGAATACTATTGTGCTCTAAGAAATGATGAACAGAGGGCAGCTAGGTGGCGCAATGGATAGAGCACCGGCCCTGGAGTCAGGAGGACCTGAGTTCAAATCTGGCCTCAGACCAAATACTTGACACTTACTAGCTGTGTGACCCTGGGCAAGTCACTTAACCCCAATTGCCCCACACACACACACACACACACACACACACACACATTTGCAGGAAAGAAAAAGAAATGATGAACAGGCTGACTTCAGAAAAATCTGGAAAAACTTGTATGGTCTGATGCTGAGTGAAGTGAGCAGAACCCAGAGAATGTTGTACACAATAACAGCCATGTTGTACAATGACTAATATTGATAAACCTCATCCTTCCCAGCACTATAAGGATCTAAGACATCTCCAAAGGCCTCGTGATGGAAAATGCTATCCGCAAAGAAGAACTATGGAGTTTGAATGCAGATCTAATCATACTATTTGCTATTTTTTTTTCTTCTGTTGAGTTTTGTTTCCTCTTTCTGGTGGTTCCTCCTATTGGTTCTAATTCTTACTTACAACATCACTAATGTGAAAATGTGTTTAATAGGAATGTATATGTAGAGCTTATATCAGATTACACACTGTCTTGGGGAAGGAGGAGGGGAGGGAGGGGGAGAAAAATTTAAAACTCAAAAGCTTATGGAAGTGAATGATATGTATGTTAAAGTAGAAGAGGCATCCTGTGGATCACTCTGGATATTGGTCAGTATGAAATACCTTTGTGGAAAAGGACCCTCTTGCCCACTTTTAGGGAAATCCTATTCATGAGTCCTACTTGAGCTTTGTTTTAGAGATTCTTCTGGAGTTTCACTCCAAGATGAGAACAATGTCAAAGAGAAAAGCGACCTCATCCACATATAATTCTGGTGCCCTGAGGGGGCCCTTCCCATAGTAGTTACTGCTTTTCTAACATACAAGAAATGGCATAAGAGATACTGTCTGGGAGAGGCTTTGTCTCCCTCCCCACCTGTTTTTGTATGGCTATAAGCAAAGCATGATTTTTGCATTTTAAAATAAATGTTTCTTGTATTTTATTTTATTTTGGCAATAGTGACTTGCCCAGGGTCACACAGCTAGTAAGTGGCAAGTGTCTGAGGCCAGATTTGAACTCATGTCCTCCTGACTTCAGGGCCAGTGCTCTATCTATCCTCTGCACCACCTAATTGCCCCAATGTTTCTTGTATTTTAAAACGTAAAAACATTCTTAGCTTTGACAGTATTAAAACAGCCTCTTAGGCCGTAGTTTGCTGACCCTTGATCTGGGAAATGGATGATCAGAAAAAGTGTACTGTGTTTATAACAAGAGCATATATGGAATAACAAATGGAAAACTTTAGTGAAGCACATAATTTTTTGTTTTGTTTTGTACAATTGGGGTTAAGTGACTTGCTCAGGGTCACACAACTAGTAAGTGTCTGAGGCCAGAGTTGAACTTAGGTCCTCCTGAGTCCAGGGCTGGTGCTCTATCTGCTGTACCACCTAGCTGCCCCAGCACATAATTCTAAAAGACCTAGAAGTAGGACCTAGCACATTGGGTGTAGACCCCTCTGCTACTTACTGTCTTTGTTATCAGTGGCATGGCAATTCAACTCTCTGAGCCTCAGTTTCTTATTTGTAAAGTGAAGGGGTTGGAACAGATGGTCTTTAAGGTTGCTTTTAGTTGTAAAACTATGGTTCTATGATCTAAGATTTATGGGAGGAAATATAGAAGAGTCCTACAAGATGAGAGACTATGGATGAACTGTGAACTTTACCTTTGGAGAGATAATTCATGTTGATGAGATCATGGATCTATTCAAGAACTGAATTACAAACTTTATTAATAAAAAGGAAAAAAAGAAAAATCAAAGGATTATATGTTTAGGGAGTAGGTAGAGCAAATATTTTGTCTTAGAAACTACTGGAACACAAACATTGCTCTGTAGAAGAATATGCTGACAGTATGCAAATTATTTTGCAAGCAAACACATTGTCTTCTTATTTATTCAAATGAATGTTTCCCTTTGGGAAAATCCTCACTGCTTTAGGAGCAGTTATGTTTCTCCTCCAAACACCACAGAACTGGAAAAGTACCGAAGCTTCTGGTTTAAGTACTCAATGGTAATTTTCGACTGTATGATGTGGGATGGAAAGAAATAGTACTTGAATCCCTTTTTCATTCCACAAGCCACATAATGGTCAGCTCCAAGGAAAGAGAGTTTCCACATTGCCCTGCTCCTGTGCTCTGAACTTAGCTACCCTTCAACAAACTCCAAGAGACATTTTAACTTCTGTGATTTGGCCAAATCCATCTCTGTAGTAGAAGAGTCTAAGGGATGCCAAAGGTGGTAGTGATTTATTTCATGAGAACCACAGGTCCCTGGTAAATAGGCTTAGCTTCTGTTTGCCAAAGCTCCTACAAGTGAGGTGAGGTTTGCTAACTGTGGTCAGGAAGGACCCAATTTTGAATGATTTCCTGACCAATGTGTTGAACCACTCCACCTGGTAATTAAAAACAAAAACTCCAAATACACAACCCATCAAACACAGAAAACCCTTCAGGAAAGTCCTGCTAATGTCCGGTGCCTTACTTCCTTAACAAGGCTTGCTTGTAAATCTACTTTGATTTTCTTCACTTCTCCGTAAATGAAACCATCATTTCTAACTCCTGGGATAGATTCTACTCATCTGACATAAAAAGGATGTGTTATCCTGCTAAATATATTCATTGAGTTTCTTTTTTCCCTGCAAGTGTCTGTCCTTTCATAAAATGCTGGAATTGATTCCACCGAAGCCTAAGTTTCCGGGTGATGCGCTTGTCCAAGATCACATAGAAAGAACGTGAGAGAGGGAAGATTCAAATCTAGGCCCTCTGTCTGGCTAAATCCAGTGGTCTTTCCACCGCACCATGTTGTTTTTGAGTTGCCTGCCACTGTGATCTGTCAGTGAGTAGTGGATTGGGCTAATGGAGACCAATGAGGTTAGACTGATCATTTAACTTTCACATATCTTCAACATGGCAGGGAAATTTCTATCTCAAAAAGACATGTTTATCATATATGTGCTTATTTGCCATATTGATATAATTTAAAATCAAGTTGATGTCAACAGTAAAAAATATAATGATACTATTGTTGTTCAGTTGTGTCTGACTCTTTGTGACTCCATTTGAGGTTTTCTTGGCAAAGATAGTGGAATGGTTTGCCATTTGTTTCTCCAGCTCATTTTACAGATGAGGAAATTGAGGCAAATAGGGTCCAGGGTCACACAGCTAGTAAATCTGGTCTGAGGCCAGATTGGAAATCAGGAAGGCAAATCTTCCTGCTTCACAAAGAGGTTGAACATTTTTTGGATTTTTTGCATCTAGGGAGCAAAGTGGATAGAGCACTGGACCTGGAGTCAGGAAGACTTGGGTTCAAATCTAGCCTCAGAAACATACTAGTTATGTGTCCATGAGCAAGTCACTTACTTTTTGTCTGCCTCAGTGTCCTCATCTGTAAAATGGGGCTAAGAGTAGCACCTACTTTCCAGCATTGTTGTAAAGATTAAATGAAATGTTATTTGTAAAGTAGTTAGTATAGTGCCTGGAACAAAGTAGGGGCTTAATGAATGCTTATTCTCTTTCTCCCATTATGAGTCTATAGAAAAAAAAAACACAACACTTGCATAGTGGGTCTTAGAGTCAGGAAGAGCTGGGTTCATGTCCTGCCTCTGGCACAGCCTAGTTATGTGACTATGGGGCAAGTCATTGAACCTCTGGCATGGCAGGCACACTAAAATTATAAATTATAGCAGAGTTGCTGATCTGCTCTGGGAGCTCCCTGCATCAATGCAATCACAGGTCTAGATCAAAATTAAAAAAAATATATTAAGGATTTGAAAAAAGCTGGAATATTAGGATTAGCACTATCTTGGCTGAGACTTTGTTGAGTAAAAGTTTGCAAAGTACTTATGTCATGTGTTCCATGTGGATCTTATATTGCTCTCACAGTCCAATAATATCTATGTATGGCCAAGGTGACATAAGGATAGGCCACTGACCTGTGCTCCTTATTTGACTGGCTTGCCTAGGTTGGAGTGAGACTTTGTGAATTATTTTTGCCTCAATTCTGTCAGTCTTTTGGTTATACGAAATCTTTTCTTTGTAGCTGAAATAGGATCTCTTTTTTTTTCCTTTCCTCCTCTCCCCTCCCCTCTTCAGATGAAACACACACACACACACACACACACACACACACACACACACACACACTCACTCACTCATAACTCACACAGAAACCCCAGCAGTCATTGAGAACATTGATCTCTCTCTGCTGAAACCTCTAAACAACACCGAGGTACATTCTTAGAATTTCCCCATCCTCTTCTTCCAGCATTATGTAAAGAGTCTGATAAAGAATTGAACTAAAGGCCGGAGGGAACATTTATCAAATCTGATTCTATTACAGACTCAGCCCAGAACACATCTGGAACTCATTTCCTGGTAGAGTGGACCATGAACATAGCAGGCAGACAGAATTCAATAGAGTCTCTCCTGCCTTACTCTACATTAGCAGCCTCAAATGGCCAAATAATGAGAACGTGACTGCAAGTGAAAGTGTTTATGTGTTTATGTGACCACAGATATGTGCCTTCTGTGACAGATCTCTTATTTCACCTTGTGTCTTCTACAGACAATGAATTGGAACTTGGTGATGAAACCTGAGAGTTTGAGATGTTGGGATGTTATAGGAAGGGGAAAGAGAGATACATAAACAGAGAGGGAGGGGAAAAAGAGAGACAGACAGATAGAGCAGACAGAATCACAGATCAATAGAAAGGTATGATGTACTTCTCTTCGAAGGAGAAAATACTTCCTCTTCCAGAGTTGGACAAAATAAGACTTTAGTAAACCCTTTCACCATTGTTTTCTTAAACTTATTTATGGTTTTGTTAAATCTCTGGAGAATTGCAATGTCATATAAACTGCCAACTTCCTGGAATGTGAATTTACTCCTCTAAATCCACTCATCACAAATATAATTGCCAAAGCTTAGATAAAGATACATATGTTTTATTTTCCCATGGAACATGATATAGTCTTATATCATAGTTATTTATAGTTAAGTCCACCCAACTTCAGTTGAATTTAATTCATATTTTTAAAGTACCTATTCCAGACAAGGCAGCATTAAATCACAAATAAAGCCAGTCTCAGAGTTGAGAATATCTGGGTTTGAATTACATTACTTACAAATCCTGGCTGTGTAACCCTGGGCAAGTCATGACCTCTTGGTGCTTCAGGGAACTATCTAAGAGTTGAAGAACCATTACTTATCTTCATTGGTAAAGGATTTTTTTTTTCACTAGGAGCTCCTTATTCCTGTAAAATCACAGAGTTGTGATTTTATCTGCTCTCTAGAAGAAAGAAATTGCAAGGCAGTTAAATGGGTCCACTTAAGTTCTATTACGATGTCTCATAGTAGTATGGAGGTGAGCCTGGGTTCTCAAAGGCCATGCCAACAGAACATTCTAGTGGGTCCTTCTAAACTGGAAAGGCTTTGAGTGAGGATCTGGCAATGGCTTATGTGTCTGTCTATCATCTAGGATTTAGCTTATCTAAATTCAGAGAGGCTCATCACCATGTTGGTTACAAGGTAATAAATCTTGGAGCCACAAAGACCCTAGAAGGCATTCTATAAAAACTACCTATGTCAGTAGATAGTAGGATGGCCCACATGGACAAGTCCTTGAATTATTGAAGGATGGCCACCAGGGAGCACTGTGAGCATTAGCCAAGTTGCCTCTCACTTTCAATCAGTATCCTCAGGGGTTAAGTATCTATTTAGGGAATAAAATGAATTGTAGTCTAAAACTAATACCTATTAATGTAGTCTCACCAGCCCACTTATCAATCAATGATACTGTAAAAAAACAGAATTTAAGAAATTCTTATTTAAGCACATGCAATTACGATTCTTGTAAGTATCAAGATATGTTCAAGAGTTGTACTAGGTGCTAGGGACCCAAAGATGAAACAAGACTTAAGCTGATTTTCAGGAAACTTTATAATCTAAAACACAGAGCTGTATACATAGACGAATAACTATGATACAAGACACATCTGCTAATTGCAAAGATGAGGCCAAGAAAAAGTGCTTCAAGAACTTTGAGAAAGGAGAGATCACTTGCAGAGAAGAGAGAAGGCACCATGGAAAAATAGTATACCTACATTGTGTACTTAGAGAAGGGAGAGTTTTCAACAGGTATTGGGAAAGAGGGAGGGAGAATCAGAGGGAGTGAAACCCATTCCAGGTATAATGTCATGCCATTAGCCAAGGGAGGGAAAGGGGTAATTATTATCTGGGAATGGGGAGTTGAAGTTTAAGGAAAGATATAATTTAAAAGATCAGACTGAGTCAGCAAGCAAAGTGATTATGGTACCAATTTCCAAGGGGATGAGACAAAGGGGCAAGCCAGTGATGATCAGAGTCCAGAAATATTAGGCAACCAAAATGCAGAGAATATAAGAGTCGTCACTGTCCAAATTCAAATGACTTCCCAGAAGTTTAGTTCTTTTTATTACAAAGGCTTTCATTCTCTGATCTTGGAGAGTGCTATTGCTCCAAGTGATCTTAAGGTAGGCATCATCACCTCCAGCTGACACATCTACTCTGCAAGAGTTTCAGGCTCATTCATATGGGGATCAGCATGAGCAAAGATAACAGAGATCTCAGAGGGTAGAGGACAGTGTGTGTATGTGTGTGTGTGTGTGTGTGTGTGTGTGTGCGTGTGTGCGTGTGTGTGTGTGTATTGGTGGTGGTGATGGTAATTGTATGATCCAATTTGACTGAAACACAGAGTACATGAATCAGATTAATGTGAAATTAGTCTAGAAACATAGGTTGACTCCTTGTCCTGTCTCCAATCCCTTGATAGTATACTAATACAATATTCTCATGTTTTTAGAATTAGCTAGTGGTTATTAAATCAAAGATTGGACACATGGTAAATATGCTATTGGAGAAGAAGGAAAAAAAATCATAATCCATCTTTTTCCATATAAAAAGGCTGGTTTTTTCCCTTAGTGTACCACCTGCAATGTTCCCCTCTCACACATGGAAAATTGTGCCCCTACTGGCTTAGGATGGATTTAATGTTTGGGCCCCTTGCTATAGATTCTTCTAGTGTTTAAATAAAAGTCAAATTTTAAGAGTCTTCTCTCTACCAGACTGATATTTTTGTGATGGTAAATTAGGCTCTCTTTTGTCTCAATTTTTACCTAGCCCTTAGTAATTGAAAGGAGTGTCAAGAGGCTGGGAAAAGACCTTCATCTAGAAAGGCCAAGGTCATCCACTACATCTCAGGCCATCACTAATTGTCTTGACTTATGTCTTGTCTTGCCAGTAGACTCCAATGACTCTGGAGAAGACAGTGAGGCTGACAACTGCACAAAGCTCTGCCTTGCTTAAATCCAATTCACTCAAGACATCACCCCGTGATTTTATTGGTCCTCTTTGAGAATAAAAGACAAACAACAACAACAATAACAACAACAGGGCAATAGTCAGTTCAGCCCTACCTCCTTTCTTCTGTTTCAGGTCCGGCATCAGCAATACTATGTTGATTGGGAGTGGTCATCAAAATATATAAAGACAGATATATGGATGAATGCAAATGGATAAAGATGTGATAAGCATCTAGAGAGAACACAGAGTACAGTACACAATAAGAAACACTGCCATTAATGTTTATTTTTCTTTATAATCTCTTAGAGCGTATTAATGATGCTGGATCAATACAGTTCCTTGCAGGGAAGAAAGCCTGAAAAGATTTCCTACCCCTTTTACACTTGTGTGAGGCTTTGATCTAGTTGTCTCATAGAACTTTAGGTCTAGGACTTTTTTCTAGCATATATTTAAAGGTATCATGAAAGGCATTCATAGTTAAGAAAGTCTTGAAAGTCCTAGGGCTTTAGCTCTCAGCTTTTTTGATTCTCTCCATTTTTTCGAGGGAAGGGAAAGGAGGAGAAACTTGCTATAAAGATTTCTCCCAGTTACCTATTTATTTCTCTTCTAATTTTGAAAAGCATTAGATTTGTTTGTGTAAAACCTTTTCAATTGTAAATAATCAGAATTGGTCATTTTATTTTGAGTGATCTTTTCAATCACTTATTTAGTAATGAACTATTCTGCTATCCATAGTTCCAAAAGGTAATTTCTTCCTTGCTCATCTAATTTGTTTTTGATGTCACTTTATATCTAGGTCACATACCCCATTTGGAACTTATCTTGGCATAGGCTATGAAGTATTGATCTAAGCATAATTTCTACTGGGCTGCCAGTTTTCACAGCAGTTTTAGTCAAATAGTGAATGCTTCCTCTAGTAACTTGGGTCTTTGGGTTTATCAAACACTATACTACTGTGTTTATTTGCTTTTGTATGTTGTATATCTAATTTGTTCCACTGATTGCTTCTTTTAAACAAACTATTTTAATGATTACTGCTTTAAGATCAAATACTGATAGATCCCCATCCTTCCCATTTTTAAAATTAAAACTCTTTAGATTCTATAAGAATTTTGTTATTTTTTTCTAGGTCTATAAAAAATATGCCTTTGGGAGTTTGGTATAACACTAAGTACGTTACTTTAGGTAATAATGTCATTTTAATTATATTGGCTTGACCTGTTTTTTACTCAGTCATGTCTGACTCTTTGTGACCCCATTTGGGTTTTTTTTGGCAGATATACCAGAGTGGTTTGCTATTTCCTTCTCCAACTCATTTAAAAGATGAGGAACTGAAGCAAGTAGGGTTAAATGACTTGCCCAGGGACACACAGCTAGTGTCTCAGACCAGATTTGAACTTATGAAGCTGAATCTCCTTCATTTCAAGCCCAGTGCTCTATCCACTGTAACACCTAGCTGCCTTGGCTTGACCTACCCATGAGTAATTTAATGTTTCTCCATTGTGTAAATAGTTCCTAATAGAATAAAAAATCTAGACCAACTTTTATAGGTCATGAATTTGAGGCCCAGAAGGGCTGGATGGTAGATCAAGGAGAACAGGCCACCACCTCCATTGCCTTAGGTTGGTCCTTAGGTCAGAGTGAAACAAAAAAGAGTAGACAGGGTGCAGCTAGGTGGCACAATGGATAGAGTACTGGCTCTGGATTCAGGAGGACCTGAGTTCAAATCTGACCTCAGACACATAACACTTACTAGCTGTGTGACTCTGGGCAAGTCACTTAAACCCCATTGCCTAGCCAAAAACAAACAAACAAACAAAAAAAAAAAAAGAGTAGACAGGCTGAAGCAGAATTTACAAAGCATTTAGTTGGGCAGAAATTTGAATAATGAAGGACTAGAGCAGGTCCTTGACCTAGAATCTATAAACTTAAAAAAAATTGCTCTAAGCTGTGCTTTGATTTCCACTGAAATCCTGTGCATTTTTATCTTATTCACTTAAAAAAACATTATTCTGAGACGAGTTCCATAGCGTTCACCAGATTGCCAAAGAGGTTTATGACAAAAAAAGGGTTAAGAATCTCCAGTCTGGAGAGAGGAATGGCAGGTATGACAGGGGCCTCTCTCTCTCCCTGCTCCTGGGTCTGTGTTTGACTCCATTCTATGGGTCTACTATCGGAGAAGCAACAAGGAGTGAAAAATGAACAAGCCATGCTGATAATAAGCCCCAAGTTAGGATCACAGGTTCTAGCCAGCAATAGAGTGGAGAAGTAGGCAGAGGAGGAATCATAATTCTCCTTCTGGAAGGCCATGAACAGAATCACTTTGGGGTTGATGGCTCACTCAGGAGTTGCTGGACAGATACACCTAGGTTTAAGCTCGTACACAGTTTTCCTAGAACTTCTGGGTTTGGATGATACCTATAAAGGCACCTAGGCAGTATAGTAGATAGAGTGCAGCACCTAAAAATCAGGAAGACCCGAGTTCAAATCCAGCCTCAGACTCTTACTAGCTGTGTAATCCTGGGTAAGTCACTTAACCTCTGTCTGCCTCAGTTCCCTAAATTGTAAAATGGGGATGATAATAGCACCTACCTCCCAGATCAAATTAAGTAATATTTGTAGAGGATCTGGCATATAGTAGGCATGTAATAGATGCTTGTCCTCCCCTCCCCCATACGGTTTTTGGACCAGTTGGCTTTGGGAGGAGTTGTAGGTGTACAACCCACATGGTAATTGTTTTATTATACTTTATTTTATTTCTTTGTCTTCTTTGAATATAACTCAACAATTATATATGGCCCAATCATGCTTATGTGGTTAGCTTCATTATGCTATAGGATCCGCTGAAATTTACTTCTGTATAAGCTATTCCTCATATCTCTCCCTTATCTTCCCTTCTGCCTTCTGGAACCCCTAATTCCTGCAGAAGCTCAGTTGAATTGCTACTTCCTTTCAGAGGCCTTTCCTGATTTCCCTAATATCCTGCACCATCAAAATCACCTTGTACTCATTACATGCCTAGCTGTATTTATCTGTGAAAACGTTGTATTTCCCCACTAGCATAAGCTCCTTGAGGACAGAAATTGGTTCATTGCTGTATTTGTATCCCTAGGAAAGTGAAAAAGGAATGCTAGAGCTGAATCTTGGAGCATCATGATATTGAACTAAATTCAATGAGATTTTATTAAAAGACATTAAATTAGAGGGAAAGAGGCAGTGTGAGAAAGTGGCTAGAGAACAAGCTGTGGAGTCAATAAGACCTTGGTTCAGGTTGCACCCTTATATTGTATTGGCTGTGTGACCCTGGACAAATCAATTACTGTATCAGTGCCCCATGTGACTATCTAGGACTAGAAATTTCAGAACATATGTCAATCCTCAACTTGTACTCTATGCTTTCAGTTGTACCCTCTGGGGGGCAAGCAGAACAAGATGGATCTTTCTCTTTACATAATGAGCCTCTAAATATTGAACACATTACCCTTCTTTCCTCGCTGGTCCCACACCAATATCTTCCAGACTAAATGACTAAATATTCTCAGTTCCTTCAACAGTTCTTATATGGCACTATCTCAAGGCCCACCATTTTCTTTCTTTTTAAAAAAATATTTCAACCCCCCCAATTACATGTAAAAACATTTAAAAACTTTTTTTGTGTTTGTTTTTAGTTTTAATGTCCAATTTCTACCCTTTCCTCCCTCTCCTCCCCTCACTGAGACATTAAGCAATCTGATATAGGTTACATATCATGTAAAACATTTCCACATCAGTCATTTTGTGCAAGAAGACTTGAACAAGAAGGAAAGAGAGACAGGAAGGAAGACAGGAAGGAAGGAAGGAAGGAAGAAAGAAAGAAAGAAAAAGAAAGAAAGAAGGAGGGAAGGGAAAGAAAAAGAAAAAGAAGAAGAAAGATAGTATGCTTTGGTCTGTGTTCAGATATCAGTTTTTTTTTCTTTTTTTAAATTTAGTATTTTATTTCTCCCCAGTTACACGTGAAAATAATTTTTAACATTCATTTTTAGAACTTTGAGTTCCAAATTAACATCAGTTTTTTTCTCCAGAGGTGGCTAGCATTTTTCATCAAGAGACCTTTGGGATTGTCTTGGATCATTGTATTGCTGAGAAGAGCTAAGGCATTCACAATTCTTCATCATACAGTGTTGCTGTTACTGTGGACAACATTCTCCTAGTTCTGCTCACGTCACGATGCATCAGTTCATGTAAGTCTTTCCAGGTTTTCCTGAAATCATCCTGCTTGTCATTTCTTACATTCATATATCACAACTTGTTCAGCCATTTCCCAATTGATGGGCATCTCCTCAATTTCAAATTCTTGGCTACCACAAAAAGAGCTGCTGTAAATATTTTTGTACAAATACATTCTTTTCCCTTTTTCCCTCCACTTATTTTCAAACACAAGATCTCCTTTGATACTTACAAAGTATCACCAAACTGAATAACAAGGCACCAACTGAATAACAAGGTTATGGGAAGTTTAATTATTATTCTAGACAAAATCTTACTGTTTTCTTTCCACTAACTTTTCAAAAATAATACCCAATATAGCTCATGAGCCCTCTCTCACTCTATCTTCCCTCTACCCCCAGTGAGCTAGCATAGATTCTTGATTTTTTTGTGAGTCAGAATCCTCTTCTCTTGTTTAATTGTTTCAGTGTGTCCAACTCTGTGATTCCATTTGGGGTTTTCTTGGCAAAGATATTGGAGTGGTTTGCCGTTTCCTTCTCCAGCTCATTATTTTTTGGTGAGGCAATTGGGGTTAAGTGACTTGCCCAGGGTCACACAGCTAGTGAGTGTTATGTGTCTGAGGCTGGATTTGAACTCAGGTCCTCCTGAATCCAAGGCTGGTGCTCTATCCACTGTTTCACCTAGCTGCCCCTCCAGCTCATTTTAGATGAGGAAACTGAGGTAAACAGGGTTAAGTAAATGTCTAAGCCTGGATTTGAACTCGGGAAGATGAGTTTTTCTGACACTATCTGCTGCACTACCTGGTTGCCCCTTCTCCTCTTACAAGCCCTTACTAATTTCTTTCATTTTATAAGCCAGTATGCTGTAGTATGTCAAGGTTCTATTAAAATATTAATGCTTATTGGTTTGGTGATTGGATAAAGGTTAAAAATAATACCAAAATCAACTTCTGATGTTAAATCATTAAAAATAGTGTTTTGCAATGCAACAAGAGCCATAGGAAGATCTGTTTTATTAAAGGGGTACATCATGACCTCAGAAAAGGATTTTGGGAAGGTTCTTTCAGATGCTGTGGATGCTTTGGGAAGATGTGACTGGCTTACTAAATGATTAGAAGACACAGACAAAAACCCTATCTCTCGTCTGTAAATCATCTGAAGACTAGATTAACCTAAAATGGCTGGTGAGAGAAAGCACTTGGGGAATATTTGGAAAATGATCACTAACAGTCTCTCTGAAGATGAGGACTTGCTTAGACAGGTTGAAGAATTAATAAGTGGAGGAAATTTGCCAGGAGACAGAGTGGCACAACTGATTAATGAAATATACTGAGAAAAAGTATAGATTTCCCTGATGGAAGGACTACACCTGTGTTAAGCTAAGATCCTGCTCAGCAACACACGCATGTCTTCTTGGGGAAGAACAAACTGAATTTAACATTGGTTGGGCTACTGATGTAGAAAAAAGGGAGGAAACTATCAGAAGCCTTAAAAGACCAACTAGACTTGAGCATAGTCCAAAGTTTACTAATCCTGAAATCAAATGTGAAGGATGCTTACAAAGACTAGAAAGGCAAACTGGTGGGGGGCTGTGAACTGTTTTAGAGAGGATTCTGATTCCCCCAAATAGCTAGAATTGGGGCCCAGAGGCAGGTGGAAGCAATTTGTAGACCCCCAACAATTTTATCAATTTTTTTCTCCCATCAACTTTCCAAAAATCACAAAGTCTTCTTATCACACAATTCACTATTCTTGGACCAAAAAGACTTAGAATCAGTTTAACAGACATCAATAATTGTGCTGAGTTGACCAAATGGTTTATTCATTCCAAATCATTTTACAAAATGCACCAGCATTTACTGGTAGATAGTTGTAAATAAAATTCCTAGTTCCATGGTAACATAGATTATCTGTCCCAATTAGAAGACAACACTGAAGAATTAAAATGGGCTCTTATGTAATAAACAGCTTCTTTACTATAAACAGATGTCATTTTTTTTTTTTACTTAGAACTTGGATGTGAAATAATTTCCATTCAATTCCAAGTTCAGGCCACTCTTTTCATGGTGAAATGTAAATTCAGTAAACTATATTTGTCCATTCCCAAGAAATATTTTATTAGAAGCACCAAGTGGAACAGTCATTTCTTAACACAGTTAACTGTGTTGTTTGTAAGAAAAATAATTTATGTAGTATTTCAAGGTTTTCAAAATGCTTTATATATATGATCTCATTTGCACCTCATAATAAACTTATGAAGAAGGTATTACAGGTTTTATTATCTTCTTGTTAAAGGTAAGAAAACTGAGACTCAGAAAGATTGATTTACCCAATGTCATACAGCTACTAAGTGTCAGAAGTGGGATTTAAATTCTTGTCTTCCAGGTTTCAAAAAAGCATTGTATCTACTGCGCCATACTGCTTTTTATTTTTACGTGCAGATAGTATGGCATGCAGGCAGGTGATGGAATATAGAACTAAAGAAATTAAAAAAAAATTTTTTTAAAAATTGTGCAGATCCACATTAGGTTCATAGAGTCATAGATCTTGCATTTGAAAGGGCCTCAAAGGTCATCTAGTTCAACTTTCTCATTTTACAAAGGAAAAAAAAATTGTTATCTGTGATTTCCATTAGGTGGTGGGAGTCCTGAAAGCAGAGACTGGTTTTTAGTTTTGGTTTTTATTTTGTTTTTCTTTGTATCCTCGGTACTTAATACAGTGTCTGGAACATAGCAGTGATTTAATAAATGTTTGTTAATTGACTTGGAGAAATCTATCTACCAAAGCAGATCAAATCTATTTATAATTTAGTAGATGAGTTCTAGACTCTTGAGGCACATAGAGATTAAAATATTTGTTCAGGTCACACAGAAAGTAAATATCAAAAGTGGGATTTGAACTCAGGTCTTCCTAACTTCAGATCTACCATAATCATTATCCAGTGTTCCCTTAATTAAGATAAACAATCACATTATAGGGAATTAGACATTATATTCTGAAATGAAACTCCTGAATCCACCAGAAGAAACTTGAGTTTCTATATAGGTATGGGTTGACTTGCATAATCTCTGAGATGTCTTAAAATTCCGTGATTCTGTGGTGTTATATCTTCTTTTCAAGTGAATAAAAATTACTACTGGGATAATACCTGGAAAGACACTTAGAGTGTTCCTCTCCTACATTTGATTAGACACATTATTCTAAGAGCCAAATGCATACCACAGGCTGAGATTATTTTGACTTCTGTTTTCCTAGATATTATGGAAGCCAATACTTTTGGGCACATTTTCTATTCAATGCATTTTAATGACTGTGACACATGGCACAGTGGAGTAAAGAGACCATTTCTAATTGCCCTTGCAGTTTGCAAATTATTTGAAAGTGCATTACTTTATGAAACTGGATATTAAAAGGTGTGTTTTTTTTTAAGTGGGCAAACTGTTTTCTACATTAAAATCAGGGAGTGTGTCATATACCACATTCCATGCTGTACACTGGAACCAATTTCATCATGCTTGCATGTGCAAAGTGTGGAAAGGGGCTTAAAATAAGCCGGATATCACATTTCTCTCAATAACAGAAGTTATAAAAACTCAGTGAGGTTAAAACTATATTATGTTCCACATATACATTTAAAGTTATTTATTTATTACTTTCCATATACAAAGGGTGCCCCATACTTTAAAAAAAATAAAATAAAAGCCCTCTGGGCACAGCTACACATTTTTTTTTTAAAGAAAGAGGAACAAAATGTAATGAATAAACCTAATAGCAGCTGATGGCCAAGTTCATGTAAAGCAAGACAAGTTCCTTTGCATTAAGCACAAGCTAGCCAGAATCATCTTGCATCTCTAAGTCAGTCAACATGCTAAGACCTTAGGATCATAGGATCAAATACATAGGGTTGAAAGGGAATCCCAGGGGAATTTGTAGTGCAACCTTCTCATTGTGAACATTAAGACACTAAGGCCTGGGGAGGTTCCCTAAGGAGGAAAAGATTGAAAGTGGACAAAATACATAAGAAGTTAACCCTGTTTCAAATAGCTGATACGCCCTGTACAGCTAAATATTTCCTCCAAAGTAACAATAGGGACAATTTAGAACTTAATATTTCATCTTCATTGTGCCCCAGTGAGAAGCAATGAATACTGGAAGACAGAATTTTAAATCTTTTCCCTCAGTAGAGTTGTAAGTGCCTTACTGGTAGTGGAGGATTTCATTTTTGTTTTTATATACCTAGTGTTTGGTAGAGGCCTGTACACAAAGCAGGTAATTAAGTGTTTGTTGAATTGGGTGGCACAATGGATTAAATGCTAGGCCTGGAGTCAGGAAGACCTGAGTTCATATCTGGATTCAAACACTTACTAGCTGTGTGACCCTGGGCAAGTCACTTAACCTGTTTGCCTCAGTTTCCTCAACTGTAAACTATAACATAATAACACCTACCTCACAAGGTTATTAATGAGATAGTATTTACAAAGAACTTAGCGCAATGCCTAGCACATAGTAGGCAGTGTATAAATGCTCATTCTTTCCCCTATGGAAAATGGAAAGGTATTACTAAGGGTGTGAATATGACATGCACAAAGCTTACCTTTCCTGATTCCAACCATTCATGTGAGCTTGGGCACTTTAAGGATGATGAACTCCTTAGCTACTTCTTCCTGGCCATGTGTGGCATTTCACTTTTGAGATGATGAGGCATACTCTTAATGACCCCTGAGCAGGAAGACTGATAACTGAGGGGATCTTTTAAAAAGAAGTGATTTCACTCTAGGAATGGAGGTGGAACTAGGTAACTCTGAAAGTTCCTGTGAGGAAGATGGGGGAAGGGCACCCTGGTAATCATGCAACTATAAGCACATGGCAGCTATAGCCCAGGTGTTGCCCAATTGAGCATGATTCTAGGGTTATAGGGCTACCTTTTCTTTGTTCTTTCTTGATTGTCAGTGGATGATCATCGATCCTACAATGAATGGATCTAGACTGGCAGGTCATGTTGTAAGTTGAAAATGTTACAGATGAAGTAACTGAGGCCAAGAGGGTTGAAATGAGAGTTGCATAGTAATAGAGGCAAAATTTAAGCCATGTTACTCTGACTCCAAATCCAGTAGTCTTTTTACTAAACCATAATTACAGATAACCTTAAAGTACTTGTTTTAAAAACCATTTTCATCTTTTGTGGCTTGTATGTCCCTTCATCACAGATTATGATTCACCTTAGATGGGGGAGGGGGAGCGGGAGAGCCAGGAAAAAGAGACAGAGAAAGAAAGGAAACAGAGGAGAGAGACAGAACCAGATAAGGTGGGAGTGGGGGGAGACACTATGGGATTTGTTGCATCTTGGGCATCAGCACATTTCAGGTATTATTCTGAAGAAATGAAACTCCTACTAAACTGGTATGCAGGTGAAAAGGTTACATAATCCTTACAGACACTCTCTCAGACTCTCTGACAGACCCATAACTGCTGCTGCTGTTAAAAATAAAAACTGCCAAGGGCTGTGGTGACTCATTGTAGGGTTAATGCCTTTCACCTTTTCCACCAGTTGTACAGTCAAAATATTTTTCCACCTTTATGACTCACCTCTTTCCCAGGCCTGTTAAATTAATAGCAGTTTAAAGCACGCAGGCACACGTGTGTGCATGCGCGTGCATGCGCGCACACACACACACACACACACACAGAGCTGAGGCAAATCATTCCACACCCCCCACCCCCTTGCGATTTACCTGACAAACCTGGATTTTTCTCTAGAGGCTCCTGAGGTCCATTTAATTTTCCTAGCTTAATTGAATTTGGATTTTAGCATTCCAATAAAAAAATACTCTTTAAGATGTTTAAGTTTTTTTTTTAAATTTAGCTATTCACTAAATGAGCATGAAAAAAACATATCTAAAACATATAGCAAACCTAAATCTAATAGTTTAAGTTTTAGGGGGAAGGGAATCACCATTTATTAAGCCCTAATTATGTGTCAGGCACTATACTAAGCACTTTACAGATAAGCATCTCATTTGATTTTGCAAAGCATGTTCTTTACAACAACCCTGTGAGGGTAGGAATGCAGGAAATATTCACATTTCTCTGATGAGGAAACTGAGGCTTCCATTCTCACTTATCTGTTAAGTGTCAGAGCCAAGATCCCAATCATTATCCCTCTTGACTGTAAGGCTATTAAACCACGCTGTGGCTACAGCAGGTCAGAGTGAGGCAATACCATTTACTTTCACCATTCAAGGCCTTCTGTAGGTGAGTCCTGGCCTGGAAGCTAGGAAACCAGGACCCTAACCCTGTTCTCTACAAGCAAGTTCTCTCAGTGGCCTTGGATAACTTATTTATCCTCTCCTAGGATCTCTTTTCTTATCTGCAAAAATAAGGGGTTAAACCAGCTGATCTCAAAGGTCCCTCAAGTCCATAGATACATAAGGGACCTCAGAAACCATGTAGTCCAATCTCCTTATTTTATAAATGATGAAATGGAGGCACAGGAAAGTTAAATGACTTGTCCAAGGTAATACCAATAAGAATGAAGGGAGCAATTTTAACTCAGATTTTATGATTCCATAATCACTGTACTTTGCTTTGCACAAAGCTGCCTTCTAGGTTTCAGATTCTAATCTAGCCTTGAGGTATTTTCTCACCTTTGTCTCTTACTGATTTCCTAGCTAACTAACTGTGGGCTTTGGACAGGTTCACTATCTTGCCCAAACCCACTTGCAAATTGTTGTTGTTCAGTCTCGTCCAGCTCTCTGTGTCCTCATTTGGGATTTTCTTGGCAAAAATACTAGAGTGGTTTGCCAGAAGTAAACAGGGTAAGTGACTTGCCCAGGGTCGCACAGTTAATAAGTGTCTGTGGCTGGATTTGAACTCAGGTTCCCCTGACTCCAGAGCTGGCATTCTATCCACTGGTCACTAGACTCCCATTGCTACATGTATTTACTGCAACTGGACCTTTGCTCATAATTTATCATACACTGCTTTACATGGTGACTTATCTTGCTACGTGCCTATCCTATCAATCTCCTTAATATAACTATAAACACCTTCAGGGCAGGCAATTCTGCTCTAGACTTCTTGGTTATATATGGCAACTGGAGTAACAGTATTTCTAATCACAATAATGTATAATAATAATTGTTCATATATAATATGAATATAGAACATTCACATATAATTAATATATAATATGAATATATAATTTTCACATGTAATTTATATGTAATATGAATACATAATATAATTAATATATAATACTTGCCCACTGATCAATTAAGTCTTTTGAGGATGATGTTATATATTATATATAATAATACTATATAATATGATATGAAATTATATTATGTAATAATATATAAAGAAAAGAAAGTCTGTTTTTGTATACGCAGTTTTCTATGGTCTAAGACAAACTCTTATACCAAATTGTTGTTCAGAGACAAATATTCTCATTGTCTCCTCTCTCTCTCTCTCTCTCTCTCTCTCTTTCTCTTTCTCCCTTCTCCTGTCCTCTCCTCCCTCTCTCTTCCCCCCCCTCAGTTCCTCTCTTCTCTCATCTTTTCTTTATTTCCTCTCTATCTCCTTGTCTCTGCATGCAGATGGGATGCTCAATTTGTCTCATACGTAAAAGACTCCCTCAAACCCTGTTCTAGTTGGATTATGGTATCCTTAATGACAGGGATACTGGCTTTCTTTTCTTTGAATAGACAATGAAAATGGTATAATTGTGCATACAGGCATAGGGACTGAGAGCGCTTCTGCTCCCTTAGCTAAGCTTAAAAGTCTTAAATTTCAAGCTCCATTCTGAAGGCTTCAGTTCCCACTCATTTTGGAAACGGACATTCATGGTTGCCTTGGCCTCGATTCAATAAAAACAAAACCCATCATAAACAAAGACCCCTCTTCTCTTATTCTCCTAGGCCTGAATCTCACCCCCTCCCCTACCCTCATCCTCTGCCTCTCTCTCACATCTCTCCTTGAACTTAGCTGAGAATGTAAGAAAAGCCATACCTTTACTCTTTTGTGTTTTTATTAACTCCCCTCCCCCACACCTAAACTATTAGGTAACAGATTGAGTGTGATTTCTGTGTGCCAGAGCAGCAGACGTGCAGCACAATTGCTTTCAGAAGTCTTAATTTCTTTAAGGACAGTCATGCCTTTTGCAGATTAAAAAAATCAGAAGTATCTAATGGATTTATATGGCTTGTTCAAGGTTCCAGAGCAGGGAACCAGGAGAGTTAAAGTTCAAGGATCACAGAATCACAGAATCTTATAGCTTGAAGCGACCTCAGGGGACATTTAGTTAAGTTTTGAACTACATGAACTAGAATACCCTCAAAAACATCATCAACAAGTAGTCATTCAATCTTTGTTTGACTGGCACTCCCTATTGGGCCAATCACATAGTAATTGCTTAATAAATGTTCTATCTATTTATCTCTCTTCGATCAAATGAGATATTTGTGAAGCACTTAGCATATAGCCTGGCTCATGGTAGGTACTTAATAAATACTTGCTTTCTCTCTCCCTCTCTCTCTCTCTCTTTCTCTCTGTTTCTCTCTACCTATCTATCATCTAATTATAGGAATCCGTAGCCAATTCTATTTTTGGATAGGTTTAATTATTTGCTTGTTGTTCTTCAGTCCACTAAGCTATGGAGAAAGTGATCAATCCTAAATCATCCATGCAATCCTACTTCATAGTAACATGTCATTTACATACAGCAAAACCTCATTCATTATAATGCACCTCTTTATTGCATGAATTATTATGATTGAAATTATTTCCACCAAGAACAATGCATATATTATTTAAATGATGGCCTGGCATAGTACAGTTACCTCATAACATCACTGCTGATATCAAGGAAAACTTTATTTAAAGCATGTTGGGTCACCAGTGATAATCAAAATGAAAGGGGACTCAGAAATGAGGAAGAAGACAAGAGTAAAATCCAGGTTGTAGTGGATATACCCCCACCCCTGCCCTCAGTAAAATGTAAGCTCTCTGAGGGTAGAGACTGAGTTTTATCTTTGTATTTTCACCTCCTAGAAGTGTCTTGCACATAGTAGGCACTCATCAAGTGTTTTTTGGATTGGGTTAGGACAAATAAAACTTCAGTGTGGAAATGAAGGAAATCTATGGAGAAAAGCATGGTGCAATAGAGCTCATAATAGTGGTTCTCAAACTTTTTTGCTCAGGGCACAGCCTTCTTTTCTGTGAGGAATCCCTTTCTACCCCATTGCCCCACTTCTGCACTGGGTGCATCTTTAAAGTGGTCATTAGTATGGAGAATCCCATTCTCATCCTCTCAAGTTCTGATTATTACAAGGGAAAGCTACCCCAGAAGTTGGCTCCATGGTGCCAGGGCCCAGGTTCACGGAAGCCAAAGCCAATTGTACTTTGCCTCTGAAAAACTTGTAGGTATGGTACAGGTATAGTTGTCCAGAGAGGGAAGAATTATGTTTCCCCCAACTGATCCTTAGGTCAAAGTCAAGAGCCTGTGAACAATCTTAGGGTTCAAAGCACCAGAATCTGTATTTGTTAATTTCTCTGATGCTACTCTTGTAAAAAAATTGGAGATATGTGGGCTAGAATGTAATATAATTAGGTGAATTTGGGACAGATTGAATGATTGAGCCCTTATTATTTACTGCTAGTGAACAGCCTGTCCATACCCATTTCATGCCTTTCCTTTGCCTTCTTTGTGATGCTCATCTTTAGTTTGTCAGGTCTTAGTGCCATAAAACATCAGTAAAACTTTTCTGTTGAAAAGATGAGAATTTGTTGTTATGGAAAGGTTGGGGCTAGCAAGAGTACTTTGCAAATTTTACAAAGCAATCTAGCCCACCTTCCTCTTTTCCTATTCTGGGTCCAACTCATTGTCTGTCCCAGGTATAACAACTGTTAGACAAGCTCTATAAGCTCTGCCTATCCAAATGCCCACTGAAATCTGAGCAATAGACATTTTTCCCCCATTTGGTATTTCCTGGGTAGATGGATAGGCCAAACTCCTTTGAGTGATTAAACAGCTTGTCCAGGAAGTTCTGTAATGTTTTGGGGCTTAATGCAACCAATACAATGTCATCCATAAATAGGAGCATATTGAAGAACCTCACCACTGACAAGAAATTCCTCCTTAACCCAGACTGGATCCCTTCCATTCCATGGTGAATGATATGCATATGTGAACATATATGGCATGTATGTATCTCCCTGTTTTATGGCTCTCCTGATTATTATTGGAGGGTTGTTGAACAAGTTTATTTCTAATGTTATATCTTCTTAGTAATCCTGAGTAATCTTGATATATGAATGGGAGACACCTTATTGTAAAAATACCTATAAAAGAGCATAATGTTCTATTGAGTCAATTTTTTTTTCATAATCAACAAACAATAGATATTATTCCCAAAGAATGTGATCTTACATTCTCTTTCACTCTGTTGTAAGATGGCAAAGATATCATCCACTGTGGAATATTGAGAAAACCTGCTTGTTTCCCACAAATACCCTCAACAAGGATCCCCTCAATTCACGTTTAGATGAACCTGATAAATATTTTTCACAATCAGGAGAGTAGTAACCTATATGTATGTATGTATATATATATGTATATATATATGTATATCAATAGTTAATGCTATTTTAATCACATTGCTTTGGAATCAATGCAATCTGAGATTTTTTTGAATGCCTATGGTTTCTTCGCCTTCCTTGAGGCAAGTACTTTACAAATATTATCTCATTTGATCAAAGGGAGATAAATAAATAGAACATTTATTAAACACTTAATATGTGACTGGCCCCATAGGGAGCACCCTTCAAACAAAGATTGAATGACCACTTGTTGGTGATGTTACGGAGGGCATTCTAGTTCATGTAGTTCAAACCTTAACCAGGGCATCTCTCAGTGCCCTTACAATTATAATGCTTCCAGCATGAATCTCATCTATATATGCCTGATCCAATCCTGCCTGTTAAAATATAGCCAATGGGGCAGTTAGGTGGCACAATGGATAGAGCACCGGCCCTAGAGTCAGAAGGACCTGAGTTCAAATCTGGCCTCAGATACCTAACATTTACTAGCTATGTGACCCTGGACAAGTCACGTAACTCCATTGCCTAGCCCCCCCAAATATATATATATATATAGCCAGTGTATTTCTTTGTGATGTTGTTTGTTATTTACCACATTTAGCATGTAACACTTTTTTTTTAAACAAAGTATTTGTTATATAAAAGCCTGAGGCTTCTATCTAGTCCACAAGTATTTAGTCCCTCATTTCCTTTTTCTTGAACCATATTTTCTCATATACTTCTCAATGTCACATTTTCTCATCTTTGCATTAAGGTCAACAAATATCTAAGTGTTTATTGATTTGATTTAGAGGGTGTTATGCCAAATTCTTCATAGAATTTGTCAAACATTTCATCCTCAACTCCAATTATTTTATAGTGGTTTTTATACAAATATTTATCATCAGTACTGTAATACTCAATGACCACATTTTCCATGAAATAATATTTCTTGTAGCTTCTGAATATGTGATAGAACCTATTTTTGTCAGTTCCTTTCTTTGCTTCTTCAAGGAGTGCCTGTGAGTCATTCTTCTACATAGCTTCATGTTCCTTCTTTCTTCTAGTTGCCTTTATAGAAAGATTATAGTCAAGACTGATTTGATTCAGTACCTCAAACAAGATGTCCACTGGTGTTGGACAAGGATCTTCCATTTAGGGTGCCATCAGTCAAATTAACATTTTTTTATATTTTAAAATTGTGTGATTCTTATCACTCTCTGACCTAGGAGTGTTAAGGGTACAAATAGAAAAAATAAAACAGGAGTTTCCACACCAGAAGATCCTGATATTTATGAAATCACAGGTCCAGTTCATCTTTTACTCACCGCCCCATCCCCCGAAAAAGAAAAGAAAAAAAGACAGTCACTTTCCTCAAGGCTAGATGTGGGAAGCAAGGGAGAGGACATTGAATAGCACAGAACATGACTTGGGAACAGTAACATGGGCATCTGCGTTGATAAGGCTTACCAATCAGAAGCCAGCATATCCAGCATAGTTGAGTGGAATTCCTGACTGGAGAATGATTCTTAGTAAGATGTTAAGTTACATTGAATGACTTAGCTTCTAGGAATAAGGAAGTAGTAGAGATTTCTGGTTAAGATGGCAATGTGAAAAATCCTAGGTGAGTCTGGCTTTCCCATAAATACTCTAGCAAAGTTCTAAAAATGTGCATTAAAGGGAAAAAAATTATAAAGAAAACTAACAGAAATAGCAATTAGCTCCTCCATCCAGTCCAGGAACAGGAGACTTTCAGAAGCTTGCAACTTCTGAACAGAGATAAGGCAGAAGTAGAGGAAGTCAGTGCCACTAACTAAGAACAAAGTCTGATGATTCAGATCTGTCTGAGCATCAGGGAAAAAGTAAGTTCCCAAAGCTCATTACAGCTAGGTGGCACAGTAGATAGAACCCCAGATCTGGAGTTAGGAAGACCTGAGTTCAAATCCATCTGTGCTCATTGTCAGGCATGTCTTCAAGGTCATCCATCTGCTCATGGGAGAACACTCACTGCAAATTCTTGTGAATGCCATGAACAAACAGTGTTCCACATGAGGACTCCACCAGAAACGAGTGGTCAGGGACTATAAGGCATCACATAGTGGATGTGTCCTGACTCTGGCAGGTGAACCAGGCCATCTGGCTTCTCTGCATAGGTACCTGAGAGACTGCCTTCCAGAACATTAAGACTATAGCTAAGTATCTGACCAATGAGCTCCTCAGTGTTGCCAAGCCCTCTTCTAACTCTTATGCCATCAAGAAGGATGAGCTGGAGTGTGTGGCCAAATCTAACCACTGATCCTAGTGGCCTCTGACAACAGTAAATGCTCCCTCATCCCATAATGAGGGGCAGGGCCCCTGGTTAAAAAAAAATAAGAAGAATCTGAGTCAATCTCAGAAAGAAACTCCAAACTGAAAAAACCTAGAATACCATAACCAAAGTCCAGAACTTTCAGGTTAAAGAAAATATTTTGCTAGTCAGAAAGAATTTAAGTATCAAGGAACCAAAGTCAGGATGACACAAGACTATGCTCATATTATTATAAAGGAAAGAAAATCTTGGAATGGAATACTAAAAAATGGAAAAGAAGACTCACAACTAAGAAGAGCCTTTGCTGAAATTCTGTTTATAATCCTACAATGGGAAAGATGAACATTTACAGAAAAGAGGATTTTGAAACTTCTACCACAAACTTTTTGTCCTTATGTGTTCAACCTTCCTTTGCCTGGTTCAGATAGTAAGATTCAGGAGATGCAGTCTATCCCTACTAGGTATAAGCTTTGAAATGAAAACCCAAGAGACAAAAGAAACAGAAATGTAAATACATCTGAGAAATTAGAAGAGGATGAATAAGCACGACACACTTATGTTCTAATAGTGAAAAGAGACAACTGTCCTTTCAGAATTAATTTATTTTCTCAGATCACAGAGGGGGTAAAATAATACGAACAAAGATCCTGTAGGTAGTTTTATGTCATACTATAGATTTTATAAGAGGAAATAAAGGAGAATCAAAATTAAATACTCTAAGGACAAACTGAGGAAGTAACAGGATCTATCTACTATTTTTATATAATTTGGGTGCACATAATCGGGGGAAGGGGTAGGGATAGAGAGTATATCCTAAATCTTACTATCTGAACCAGGCAAAGGAGGGTTGAACATAAGCACAAAAAGTTTGTGGTAGAAGTTTATTAAGTGAAGCAAGAAAATAGGAGGGCAGAGAGAAAAGGGAAAAGGGTATATGTGTGTCAGCAGAGGGAAGGTAGTGACTGTGATGCCAGAAAGAAAAAGAGAAAAGAAGAAAAGGATATAAATGAAGTATTTAAAGAATACACAGAAGAGAACAAAGAAATTCAGAGACAGTCAGGAAATCAGGGTAGACTGGAAAGTAACGTGTAGAATTTATTGTGCACTTAAAAAAAAAAGAAAGCTAGACATAGTTGAGATTCTTGGCTTCTAATGTAATCCTCTTATTCTGTCCTTATTTGCATATGGGAATATTTGTTTTTTGTTGGTGTTTAGCAAATTCAAAGCAATAAATATTTGTCTTCAAAGAAAATTATTAAGGTAGTTTAGTAAGCTATGGTACTATGCTACATGTACTTAATATATACATATATGTATACATACATACATATGTGTGCATATATATATTATATATACAAATATATACACACAGTATGTATATACATACATACTGATTTGAGGAGTATTCTAATAGGCATTTGCAAAATCCTAAGTGTTCTAAACAGAAAGGCAGTGTGTCATAATGGATAATGGAAGCCAGAAAGACTTGAGTTCAAGTTCTATCTCTGATTCATTACAGCTGTGTGACCATAAGGCAAGTCATTAACCTCTTGGTACCACCAGGCAACTCTATGACTATAGGCTGCAGACCTGTTGCCTACTTGAATTGCTAGAGAGAATTTCCACACTGGGAGTTCTTATACTAAAACAGTCACGGATTAAGAACCAACCCCTGTTCCCCTCCAACAGTGCTCTAATTATACCAGCTGAAGTTCACAATTACCCATAGATGAACATTATCCAATGCTTAGAAAGCATAAGGATCCCAGGAATTATTGAAACCTAAAGTTTTTATCTGAATTTGTTTAACTGATCTAAGATTGAAAACTGAAGAAGTGGTTTGGAACATGAAAAAGAAGGAATGAGAACAACCTGACTCCATCATAAAGGTATAAGGTTAAGGAGATCCCAATTAAAAACTTAGATCTACTTAGGAATAAAGATTTTATAGTTACCTCTCCAAATTATTCAATAAATGGGCTGCCATCAAATTTGCATAGATGCAAAATTACCAATAGCACCTCTAATTGTCTTGTTTTCTTCACATATTCTTCTCCCTTTGCTCTGTCCCCACACCCTACAGATGATAAAAACTTGGAGAACTTAAGTATTTAAGTATTTGCAAATAAAATTTTGCAAAATAAAAATTTGCGAAGTTCCCCTAGGCTTAGAGGCATATATTCTCATAAACACAATTTTAGAAAGGAAGAGACATGAAATAGATTTTCCAGCCAAGCTCAATGACTGAATGACTTTCTTTAGACTCTTGGGACAGGAACATGTGCAGTACATTTTTTTCCCTTGGCTGGACTGATAGGAATAGTGATTTTTTTCCTTGCTTAAGGGCTGGTTAATGTGTTGTTCCCTAGGCAACTTTCAATCCCAACATCACCAAAGTCCATTTCAAAGCAGGCATTCTCTGTGGCTCCTTTCTGCTGGGCTCCATCTTTGGCTGCCAACACTCTCCTTGGTTTTCAATGAAAGTCTCTTGTTCAGGGAAAGTTTGGAAGCAAAAAAAAAAAAGATCCCTAGGTCTCAGGTACAAAAAGGAAAATTTCAGCATAAAGGGGAATACCTATTGGAATTCATAACACTTCCTTAAGTCTGTAACATTTTCTTTAGAAAGTAATCCCCCAACTGCCCAGAAGGATTTCAGAAAATTGTTGGCTTTAGACTTACACTGAAAAATGTGAATTAATTTTAATTCCATAATTGGTCTCTGTGGTGGCTGTCAAGCTTGAAGGAATGGATTAGCAAAGGGAAAATGTGTCATTCTGTAAACCAAACATCTTAGTCAATACCATTCTGATATTAAATCCCTGTTTACATAGTACATTAAATATAAGATGTTTTTTCAAACTAGTTTCTACTTAGAGGTTCCAATTTAACCCTCCTTTAAATCAGTTTCAAATGTATTTGACTCAGTATCCACATCCACAATTAATTTAATATTGAGGGAATAGTTGTCAAGCTTCCTACTCAAGTTTTACCTTTGTCTATGGCTTAAAGGGCAATGTCACAGCTCTCATTACACACTATCCAGGGGTGGGAAACCTGTAGCCTCAAGGCCACATGGGACCTTCTAGGTCCTTGGGTGTGGCCTTTGACTGATCCAAGTTTTACAGAGCAAATCCTTTTATTGAGGGGATTTGTTCTGTGAAGTTTGGATTCAGTCAAAGGGCTGCACTTGAGGACCTAGAGGGCCACAGGTTTCCCATCCTACAGACCATCTATTTAAGAAAGACAATTGGAAAAAAAAACACTCAGCTGGGTCTGATTATCATTAAGATACACCAATTTCCATGCTGATGAACAGAATCCATGTTTTTGGCCAAATATCCTGATATGATTTTATTTTTTTCACACTGTACGTGTATTAAGTTCTACAACATTCCAGAGGTTCCTTGAAGAAATAGGAAACATACAGAAAAGTTGTTACCTAACCAACCGAACAGGAAAACATAAGTGAATGAAGAATGTCTATTGCTCAGAAGGGTTCCCCAATCAACTTGCTGAAGTTATAGGGTATGGACATTTTGTCTTGGATCTTTGAAAGCACTCCTTCCTACAGAACTAGGTTTCTTAATCTGTATTCCATGCACTTGTTTTTAATATATTTTGATAACTATATTTCAATATTTGTCATGTTGTGTATTTTATTTTATGCATTAAAAAAAAACTATACTGAGGAGTCCATATGCTTTAGTATATTGCCAAAGGGGTCTAATGACACCAGAAAGGTTAGGAATCCCTGCTATAGACTATGGACCTCTCCACTGACAACTTACTAAGGGAATAAAGACAATTTCTGGTTAAACGGTAGAGACTAACAGTACACTAATCCACTGTAAACACCTTTTAAAAAAGTCCATGCTTTGTCAGGCAGGCATGGAAGTTATTTTAGTGTGACACCTCTTAAACCATAACACTCAGATAAAAACCTACAACATCACTCTCATGTCTGCTCACACTCTCCAAGATGGAAATGAGTATAACATTCATTTCCCATCCTCATACTCTTCCTTTCCTTCCTTAATCATCTAATCTACAGTTTCTAATTACCCTTTCACATAGTTTTGATTTGGACTCCTCAACACACTTTGTGTGTTCTACCATGGAAGAAACACTCTATATGTTTCTTTTGCTGCTAACATACAGGGTATATTAAAGTTTAAAACTGCACTAAGAATTTTGGGACACCCTGTATGTTTGTGTGTGTATTTGTGTATGTATATCCATGGGTATATATATATATTTATGTGTATATAGATTGAGATACATAGAGATCTATAGATAGAAATTTAGATATATACATATGTATGTGGATATATAGATATGTTTACACATCTATATCTATATACATATGTACATAAAAATACATACACACATATATATGTGTATATGTATGTTATTTATATATAGATATATGTATATATATGGGGGAAAATAATGGAATAAAGGGGCTAATGACTAAAATTGGAAGCCCTGACACCACCAGACTACCAAACTACTGTCTGCTCAATATTTGCATAAGCAGAATCCTTAGATTCATGTGTTCTTTGCTGTGCTTTGGAAAGTTTTAAAAATGCAATAATCACTAAGATTGTCTTGCATATAGCTATTGAAACCTAGCTAGAGCCTTATAAAATTCTTATAGAGGATATCCTTGTGTCACATGTATTCTCTCCATGATGTACTAGTCATTGTTCCTCCCACTTTGGCAACTCCCTCTTCACAAATAATGACACATGAAAAGTATAGTAGCTATGATAAATCAAATCTCTAAGTCAACATTAGTACTAATTAAATGGAAGACATGAACACAATTTAAAGAACATGAACTTTTTCAGTCCAAGACACACAGGAAAAGGCAACAGGAAAAGAAGGGGCACTCACCATCTGGTACATATTTTCCTCACATATAAAATCAACAGCTTAAAATAAGTATCAAATGTTTGTTATTGTGCAAAAAAAAAAAAACAACCAAGAGAAAAGCGACCTATATTTCTATTTTCCCAACTGTGCAAAAATCTTTACAAGAATCATGTATACATATATTAAAGACGTCTTTGACAAGGGTTTTAGTAGGGAACAGGAAGGTTTGGTAAGCAATATTCCACATTGGACTGAATTTTTACCATTATAGATTGATTGAAAAGTCTAAAGAATATAAGATACGACATTGCTTATTTGTTGTTACTTGTAGGAAAAAAAAAACAACTAGCATTTGATATGGTAAAATAAATCATTGGCTCAAAGGCTTTTTTTTCCAACAAATTATCTTTTATCAATATATAAAAATACTCAAGTTTCCTTAAAAGATAAAATTGTAGAGATAACTCTGTCCAATACCCTTTTGATAACAAAACAGCAGTCAAGGCATAAACAAAGGCAGACATGTTTGATAAAGGTGTTTACCACTGTGATGGTCTAGAACAAGCAAAGAATCCAAGATAATGTTTTCCTATGGATAATTAGGTCACCTGTATGTTTTCATTTTCATATGATAGTTTGCTCTTTGAATTAAATTCTAGGAACTTGCAGAGCCTCCAGAAAGAAATTCATCATCATTCTAAAGATTTTTACCTGATCATTCACATGGGAAAAAATAAGTGGATGAAGAATGCTAGTTGCCCAGATTACAGCATAAAGTTGCAAGGAAAACCTGTAGAAATTACTCTTAATTATGTACATCTGGGACAGACAGACTAGACAGACAAGTTGGTCCAGAATTAGACAGAAGGAGGAGAATGGCCTGGATTGCCTCAATAAAATTACTAAGCTCTTTTAATGAGCATAAACTTCTCCCACAAACAAAAACCCTAAGTTTTTAGCATTCATTTTAAAAATCTTATGTTTTAAATTCTTTCCTTTCTTTTTGCCCTTCCTCCACATCTTGAGAAGGCAAGCGATATGATATTGATTATATATGTGAAGTTATGAAAAACACATTTCCATATTAGACATGTTGCAAAAGAAAACACAACACCCCCCTCCCCAGAAAAATAGAGTGAAAAAATATGCTTCAATCTGCACTCAGAGTTCATCTCTCTGGAGGTGAATAGCATTTTTCAACAAGGATCCTTTGGAATTGTCTTGGATCATTGTTTTGATCAGAGTGGCTAAGTCTTTTGCAGTTGATCATCCTTTCAATATTGCTGTTACTGTGTACAATGTTCTCCTGGTTCTGCTTACTTCATTTTCCATCAATTCTTATAAGTCTTCCCAGGTTTTTCTGAAACCATCTTGCTCATCATTTCTTGTAGTACAATAGTATTCCATCACAATCATGTGCCACAACTTATTCAGCCATTCCCCAATTGATGGGCATCCCCTCAATTTCCAATTCTTTGTCATTACAAAAAGAGTTACTATAAAAAGCCCACTTAAATTTCCCGCCATTTTTATTGTTACATATATATTGTTTTGCCAGCACCTTCATTTTTAAATGTATCCTTCTCCCCTCCTCTATTGAGTCAAACCTTGTAACAAACAAAAATAAAACAAAATAAAATGAGATAAAAAAAGTTCTACAAAACTAATGAACACAGTGTTCTGATGGCATCTGAAGTATTCCATGTCCATAATCTCCTACCTTTGCATAAAAGGGGAGGTTCATTTTCTCATCTTTTCCTTGTTGACAAGCTTCATTATGATAATTACAGTGTTCAGTTTCAGGATTTTTGTTGTTCGTCTTTCGATTTGAATTTTTGTAGTCATTGTGTATATTGTATTTCTGGTTCTGCCACACTAGCTTGCTAATAAATTGTTTTGCTGAGATTATTTAGCCTCACTCCTCTCTTGTTCTGTGTCTGTTACAATAGTCTTTGGGTGGAAGATCATAGCAGAAATGTTATCACAAGACTCAGGTGTGTGTATTCATTTAACTCTCATCCTCAAATAGACATGCACGAAAGTCATGTTGGAAATTTGTGTTAGAAAGCAAAGAATGAAGAGGGTAAACCAAACAACCCCCTTTTTATGTTTCATCCTGGTGAGCAGCCAATGTAAATGCTTATGCTACGAGAACAAGTCTATTTCCTGCCGTTAAAGCTTTGGTGTTTATCATAGAGCTACTCACTGCCACTGGCTGCCCTGACAAACTATTAACCCCTGCTTTTAGCCAGCAAACCAGATGTGGGTTTCTTAAGCAAATTATTGGTTATTTGACCACATGTAGTTTTCACAGTTAAGTGTTTCCAGCTTCTCCGAGCATTCCATGGGAATAACATCATGTGCCCCCCCCAACCTGTTAATTAGCATAATTATTTACTGCCCACCCCCACCCCCCCCCCCCCAAACCACAGCTTGAGTTTGTTAAGCAGCAGGCTAAGCCCATATGCTTCATACTTACTGGATGGCAGCTCATTAGACTGGTAAGGGAAAACCTGCAAGGAGAGATCGGAACAATAATAGCTCACACTTGTATATGGCTTCAAAGTTTACAAAGCACTTTATGAACATTATCTCATTTTATTCTCACAACAATCATATGAGGTAGAGTTATAATCCTCATATCATTGTCTCTATTTTACAAGTGAGGAAACTGGGACTTAGAGACTTGACTAGGATTACACCCATAGTATGAGTCAGAGAGATGATTTGAACCTAAGTCTTCCAGACCCTAAGTCTAGCATTCAACCCACTAGACCATTCTGCCTCTGGAAGCAGGGTGCAATCTATATATATTTACACTCTGGCTTCTCCAGGAGCCTGTAAGTTATTTCACTATTTCCTTTCTCCATGAGTAGTTCTACCTTACTTCTGGGGCTCCATGTCCTTAGGTACTTACTCTAGGGTTTGTTGTTGTTTAGTCGTTTTTCAGTCGTGTCTGATTCTTCATGACCCCATTTAGGGTTTTCTTGTCAAAGATACTGGAGCCGTAGGGTTACCCAGTCTCAATTCTATTAGTGACTGCTAGATGAAGCTTAACATAAAAAAAAAAAAAAAAAAAAAAAAACTAAGATCTTGGCAATTGCTCCCATCACTTCTTGGCAAATAGAAGAAGAAATGGAAGTAATATCAGATTTTATAAACTTGGGCTCAAAGATCAGTGCAGGTTGGTGACTGTAGCCATGAAATCAAAAGACTCTTGCTTTTTGGAAGGAAAGCTATGGCAAGTCTGGAGAGCATACTAAAAAGCAGAAACATTACCTTGCTGACAAAGGTCCTTATAGTTAAGGCTATAGTTTTTCCAATAGCAATGCATGTCTGTAAGAGCTGGACTATAAGGAAAACTGAGTGCCATAGAATTGATACTTTAGAGCTGTGGATAAGACTTTGGGAAGTCCCCTGGAGAGCAGGAAGATCAAATCAGTCAACACTTAAGGAAATTAATTCAGGCTAATTACTGGAAAGTCAAACACTGAAGCTGAAACTTAAATATTTTGGTCGCATAATGAGAAGACAGAACTCATTGGAAAAGACCTTGATGCTGGAAAATATTGATGGCAAAAGGAAAAGGGGATGGCAGAGGATGAGATGGATAGATAGTGTCAGGGAAATAATGAATATGAACTTGGACAAACTTCGAGAGATAGTGGAGGATAGAAAGGCCTGTCAAGTTATGCATGGTCCATTGGGTCACAGAGAGCCAGATATGACTGAACAACTGAGCACCAACAAAAGCTGACCCTGGATTTGGAGTCAGGGTAGCCCTGAGTTCAAATTCTTCCTCAAACACATGCTAACTGTGTGACCTTAGACAAAGTCTCTGGATTGAACCTCTCTCCGATTCAGTTTCTTAATGTGTAAAACGGAGAATGATAATAGCATCAACCTTACGTGACCTTTTGAGGACTAAATGAGATAACATAAGTAAAGTGCTTTGCAAATCTTAAAGTGCCATATAAATACTAGCTATTCTTCATCTTCACATTCATTGTCATCATATCATTTTATTATTCACCAGGTAAATAAAAGGGCAACTAGGTGGTTCAGTGGATATAGCTCTAGACCTGGAATCAGGAAAACTCATCTTCTTGAATTCAAATCTAGCCTCAGACACTTACTTGTTGTGTGAACCTGGGCAAGTCACTTAACCTTGTTTGCCTCAGTTTCCTTAGCTGTAAAATGAGCTGGAGAAGGAAATGGCAAACCACTCTAGTATCTTTGCCAAGAAAACCTCAAATGGGGTCACAAAGAGTCAGACATGATTGAAACAACTCAACAACACAGGTAAATAAAGGACTCCCACTTAGGGCATTAAAATTATTAAATTGGATAATAGCCAGTGGCTCATCTTTTCTATTCTTTTCTCTTCCACTCCTTCTAAGCAAAAATAATTTTTTTTAAATACCATGACCCAGTCTTGGAATGATCAAAGATCTCCTTTGGACAAAATTGCTATCTTTTCAAAGATTCTCTTTTCCTTTTTTCACTCTATCCCTCCCCATTGGACTCATGTTGCTACTTTCACATCATATAGGAAAGAATTTGGTTCTATCATATGCATAAAGAGTAAGGAAAACACTAAATATTGCTAAGCAGTTGGCGTAATATTATGCAAATGACATTTTTTTAGAAGGAAGAGTAGTATTTAAACAAATCTTTTGAAGATCTCTAAGTAAACATGCGATGTGGCATAGTGAATCAGATACTGAGTTTGGAGTCAGAAATGACTGTGTTTAACTCCTTCTTCAACTACTAACTATGTGACCATAAGCAGTTCATTTAACTCCTTCGACCTCAGTTTCCTCACCTATAAAGTGGAAAGGGGTAGACTCCATGACCTCTAATGCACCTTCTGCCTTTAAATCTATGATCCTGTAAAAGGCACTGATGAGGTCCACTTAGACACCAGGAATCCAAATCACTACATGCTCCACTGGGGTCCCAGGGTAAAGACTTCTGACAGTCCTAACCACTGGTTATTCTAGTCACTAACTGTGTAGAATTATGATTGCTGTGTTCTTAGCAAGAGCTAAAGGGAAATGTTGAGGGAATTTAAAATAGTCCCAGTGACATGGCTAGGGAACAGGAATTGTGAGACCCTGGCATGCAGAGGTATTCAGCATCCCAACACGTGTGAATTATTCCTTGAGAGCAGAAAACTCAGTGTCCATATCCTGCTTCAGGCCTACCTGTGGTTCTTGTGAAGCCGGTAATTAACTGCTTGCCATGGATTTCATGTGATCACCGCAGTGGCTCCAGGCAGGACTCTGGATAGGGAGTCACAAAACCAAACCAAATGTTTGGTTTTGGTTTAAGTGGAAATTTAAAATAGGTAAAATCACAGGATGATTAGAATTGATTCCAAACCTTATAACTAAGACTTCAAGTTGGGATAGTCTGTTACAAGATTTCAGATCTCTTAAAGTTAATTACCAAAAGTTTGACTCAGTGTTTTAATAGTAGATTACTGGTCCTCCCTAAGGGAAACATGCCCACCTAAGCAGCTAGGTGGCACAGTGGATACAGGACCAGTCCTGGAGTCAGGAAGATCTGAGTTCAAATCCAGCTTCAGACATTTACTAGCTGTGTAATCCTGGACAAGTCACTTAACCCTGTTTACCTCAGTTTCCTCATGTGTAAAATGAGCTGGAGAAAGAAATGGAAAACCATTGCAGTATCTTTGCCAAGAAAACCCCAAATGGGGTCATGAAGAATCAGGCAAGACTGAAAAGCAACTAAACAGCAAAACCCTCAGTTTCCTCAACTGTAAAATGGGAATAGTAATATCACCAACTCCCAGGGTTTTTGTGAGGATCAAATGAGATACTTGTAAAATGATTTTCATAATGCCAGGCACACTCCTTCTCTCTCTCTGTCTGTCTGTCTCTCTCTCGCTCTCTCTTTCTCTCTCTGTCTCACACACACATACTTATACACACACAGTGAACCCACATATGCAGGAAAATAAGTTTCAATTTGTTTTCAAAGGTGATATAACATTTTGTTTTGCCTAGTAAGACTTAGACCCTGGGAAGTTTCCTTGAGTACAAAGTACAGGTACAATCACATGCTAAGCAATCCCTGCTTATTCTTAGATTCTATCTTCCTAAGGGTTAATTCCCAAATGTTTTTCCTTTGAGTTTGAGAGGTGAGGTTCTGCCATTGACACAGAGTACTGTTGAGACACTCAATGTCCCGGGCAGCTCTCTAAGACTATATGTTGAAGGTAAGTTTCTTATCTGCATGAGGGAAGTTTCAGTGTAAAAAGATAACTGAGGTAAGGTGACAAAAAGGATATTAATAGGGATTGAATCTATGACTTCATTGATATAGGGAACCCCCAGATGAGGGAACCCCACGATACCAATACTAGTCAGCATGTTCCCTGCAAGTTGTAATCTTAGAGTTGACTAGAGCACTGAAAAGTGACAATGACCTACCAGGGTCACAGAACCAGTAAGGCCTGAGGCAGGACAAGGACACACTTTTAACTTGTTTCAAGCCTACCTCTCTATTCACTGTGCTGTATTGCCTCACTAAAGTAATAGACATGACAATAACTGAAGGGATATTTGTCACTCATGGGTGAGTCAGGCCAATATAACAAAAAAGTTGTAATACTATCTAAATCAATGTACAAATTTAACATACTAATCAGGTTACCAAGGGGATACTTCATAGAGCTATACAAAAATAGTCACAATATTCATTTGAAGTGATTGAAGGTCAAGAATCTCAAGAGAAAGCAATTTTTAAAAGGAAGAATGAAGGAGAAATAGGATTTCTAAACCTTACATTATATAATATAGCAATAATGATTACAATTTTAGTACTTGTTAAAAAATAGAAAAGTTGATCAGTAGAACATTCGAGATAAAGAAGGGTAAGAAGTACTGAGACTCAATAATTTAGTTATAAGTTTTCTCTACAGTCATATGAAGAAGATCTCTAAATCACTTTTGATGAGAGAAATGCAAATTAAAAGAACTCTGAGGTACCACCTCATACCTACCAGATTGGCTAATATGACAAAAAAGGAAAATGATAAATGTTGGACAGGATATGGAAAACTGGGACACTAACTACTGTTGGTGAAATTGTGAACTGATCCAACCATTCTGGAGATCAATTTGGAACTATGCCCAAGGGGCAACCAAACTGTGCATACCCTTTGATCCAGCAATATCACTACTAGGTCTATATCCGAAAGAGATCGTAAAAAAGGGAAAGGACCTATTTATACAAAATATTTTTTTGCTATAAATGCTTTTTTTGTGGTGGCAAAATACTGGAAGTTGAGGGGATGCCCATCAATTGGGGAATAGCTGAACAAGTAGTGGTATATGAATGTAATGGAATACTATTGTGCAATAAGAAATGATGAGCAGGCAGACTTCAGAAAAACCTGGAAAGACTTGTATGGACTGATGCTGAGTGAAGTGAACAGAACCAGGAGAACATTATACACAGTAACAGCAACATTAGGTGATCATCAACTATGAATGACTTAGCTCTTCTCTGTAATACAATGATCCAAGACAAGTACAAATGATGGAGAATGTTATCCACATCTAGATAAGGAACTGATGAACTCTCAATGCAGATCAAAAGATACTATTTTCACTTACTTTGTTTTTTTATGCATTATTATTTTCAAATTTTTACTTTATTTTTTCATGGTTCTTTCCCTTTGATCTGTTTCTTCTTTCACAATTGTGACTAATATTGAAATATGTTTTATATCATTGCACATATATAAATTATATCCAAATGCTTACCATTTTAGGAAGAGGGGTGGGGAGGGAGGCAGGAAGAAAAATTTAGAACTCAAAATCTTGTAAAAAATGAAGGCTAAAAATTGTCTTTACGTATAATTGCAAAAAATAAAATACCATAAAAAAGAGAGAAAAAAACCTGTGGATTCTTTCCATGATTCTGGGAAAAAATTAGAATTACACTTTAAAAAAAAGTCTGTTCCCTTTGATCCAAAGATCCTGCTATCAAAATCAAACATGAAGGTTCCATGTGCAACAAAATATTCACAGCAACACATTTTATAGTGGAAAAGAACTGGAAACAAAGTTTTGACTAATGGCTAAACAAACTATGAATGTAATAGAATAGTGCTTCAACATAAGAAATGATAAATAAGAAGAATTCAGAAAAGATGGGAAGACCCTAATGAACTGATGCAGAGTGAAGTAAGCAGGACAAGGAAAATAATATGCACTAATGCTACAACAATATAAATGTGTAAACAGAAAGAACAACAATAAAAATCTAAATTTGAATGTTACACAAGTTGATAACCAAGCCTGGTCTTGGCAAAGAGTTGAGAAAATGAAGTTTGCTTCTTTCTCTGAAGAAGTGGGCTCATATGGGCATAACATGTTGAATGAGATGTCTGGCACGGCTGAAATATTGGTTGGTTTTGATGGATGGCACTTTTTCTTTTAAAATGTTTGTTTTGTGGGATGGTTCACTGGGTGGATAGAATGGATTAATATAATGTGAAAGCAAAAGGGTACAATAAAAATTAAAACATTTTTAAGTAGCATGGTGATGATGAAATAGATTTCTTATTAAAATTAATCTAGATTCATCATATGGAATAGATTGGAGGCAGGAAATAGAAGTTGATCATAGGCAATTATGAATGTCCAGGTATGAAGTGATGCTTGGATTAAGGTGAGTGGCAGTGGTAATAGAAATGAAGGAATGATTATGACAGATAGAAAGAATCAAGAAGACTTGGAAAAATAGTGCTTTTAAAGGATTGACTGTGAAGCCTATCTTCCTCCTTTTGGCAGATGACATGTGTGGGATAAAGCATACATTTTCAAATATGGCCACTGTGTTGATTTGTTTTGCTTAACTGTACTTAAATGTGACAGGGGAACATTTACTGTGGCTAGGAAGAGTCATTTGAAAATGACAGTGATGTCTAAAAAGAACATCAATAAAACACTTTTGAAGAAAATTTGGTGCCCAATTGGATTTTGGGGTGAAGGAGAAGAATGAGTTAGAATGTATCCCAAGGTTCAGACCTTGGCTGGCAAGAAAAATTACAGCATCATTGAAAGCAATAGGGAAGGGCTAGATGGGTATATACAGTTTTGGGGTAAAGTTTAAAAGGTCAGTGTAAGCCTTGTAATTGATAAAAGAAGTTTATATCTAATGCTACTGCCCCACCTCCCACCCCACAGAGTCCTTCCTATATCCTTTTACCATTTCTGTAGTTCCCTCCTGGGGTGTATGGGGTGTTCAGGGAAGACTGGGACCTCTGGTATGAGGCCTTGACAAGCCTTTTTCAGGGCTGCTCATCTATCTTTGGTGTCCACCTTCACCCAACTCTCACCTGTGACTTCAAGATACACAGTAGCCACACCCTGGTAAAACTGGCTTAGCAAACACACCAGACCGGTTGAGGGTAACTGACAGGCCTCAAACCTGTCATTGAGTTAGGGGGATATCTACCCCAAGCATGAGAAGTCTTCCCTGGCAGAATGGGCAGATGAGAACAATTTGTTCCAATGGCCACGAAGGGGACTGAAGCAGGCACTGTGGAGGGCTTAGAGCTTGGTCAGGCATCAAAGATGCCAAGGTCATCCACTGCATCCTGGGCAATTGATAGTCATTTTGGTTTTTGTCTTCCACTGGGCTTCAATGACTCTGGAAGAGAGAGTGAAGCTGATGACTTTGTGTGACTCTGCCTCACTTAAATCCAATTCACGAACAAGTCAAGACATCATCCAGTGATGTCATTGGTCCTCTTCAAAAACAAACGATGGACAGCAAGTTCCCTCCCATATGAACTGAAACATTCAGTACTTCTATGTCCTTTCTACCTTGACTCCTTATCAAAATCAGCATTTAGGAATGAATCTGAAATCAGTAATTTAGGGTTACTTCTTTCAGGGTGACTTGCATTTTGAGTCTTATTTCTAATTGTGGAATGAATGTATTTATATTCTTTAACTATTATAAATACTCATTTACCTTGAACTGCTGTCACTGTCTGGGACTTCTGGCATTGTATGAGGCAGCATGCTATGGGAGAAGACAAACTGACTCTGCATTCAAAGAGCCTTAGTTCAAATCCAACTTCTGAGAGTTCTTATGTGATCTTAGGCAAGCCATCTCATTTCCGTAAGCCTCAGTTTCCCCATCTATAGGATGGAGTTGGATTCGATTGCCTCTAAGGTCCTTTTCCAGCTTCCAGATTTAGAATCTATAGATTACTTATGAGGATTCACTCCTCTCATAGTTTATGGACATTGTACTGTGCCTTTTTCTTCCTATCTTTCCAATAATTATGTTGATTCTATTTCTTCCCAACTAACTTCAGCTGTTTTTCTAGAAAAACTGGATTTTTCTCTTCTTTATCCTACATTTCCAAGTTTTGACTATTAAATCTATTTAGATGACCATCAGATGTGTTTATCTTCCTTCATGACTTCTCTTAATCCTGGACAACTCATTACTAGACATTCCATTTGGAGGGTACCTCAAACTTAGTGTTTGTTGTTGTTATTGTTCAGTTGTTTTCAGTTATACCTAACTCTTTGTGACCCTATTTGGGGTTTTCTTGAAAAAGATACTGGAATGGTTTGCCGTTTCCTTCTCCAGCTCATTTTACAGCTGAGGAAACTGAGGCAAACAAGGTTAAGTGAGCTACCCCAGGGTCACACAGCTAGTAAGTGTCTGAGACCAGATTTGAAATCAGGGAGATGAGCCTTCCTAACTTCAGGCCTGCCACTCCATCCATTTTCCTGCTTAGCTGCCCCAAATTTTTATGAGTAGTATCAAAATGGAACTCATTGTCTTTCTCCCCAAACTAGCTTTTTCTCTCAGCCTTCCTATTTTTGATGTTACCCACCATTCTTCCAGCTTCCAGGTTCAAAAGAGTCTATCATTTTTTACGTAGTATTTTCCTTTGCACATGAAGGCCTATTATTGTTGTTCCCTTTGTGGCTTATTGATTCAATTTGATTCAGTTAGAGAAACCTTTATTAAATGCAAAGCACTGTGCCAGGTACTGGTACACAGAGATAAGATGGATGAGTTACTGGGAGGAAACAGAAATATCTTAGGATAAACTCTAAAGTTCTCAGATTATTTTCCAAATGTCCCTCCTCTCCTACCCACCAAATCTAGACAGATCCAATCTATTCAAATTTGTCTCTTATTATTTGCCAACATGAATCCTCTACTCTAGTCAGGTCTTATACGCAATGTGCTACAAACTCATTGTCTCTAATAGCTTTGCTCATACTGTTCTTCTACCTTCTTTTCTGTCTAATCAAACTTAAATCATATCTCCTCTATCAATTAAGCTGTTCCTCACCATTCCAGTTCATGCTGATCCTTCTTTTCTCTGAATTTCCACTATATTTATTTATTTTAATCACTTGCTAGTTATTTACTGCTTTCTAATTTTCCTTAGGGGGGCAACTAAGGGATTCAATAGATAGAGCCTGGGGCTTGGAGTCAGGAAGACCCGATTTCAAATCTGTCCTTACACACTTACTAGCTGTGTGACCCTGGGCAAGTCACTTAACTCTGTTTGCCTCAGTTTCCTCATCTATCATATGAGCTGGAGAAGGAAATAGCAAGCCATTCCAGTATCTCTGAAGCCCTAGATGGGATTAGGAAGTGTTGGACATGACTGAAAAATAATTTTTTCTTAGTGGTCACTTAGTGGATCATTCAGTAGGTCTGGATTCAGGAAGATCTGAGTTCAAATTCAGCCTCAGACACTAGTTATGTGACCTCAGGAAAGTCACTCAACTTCTGGCTGCCTCAGTTTCTTCAACAGTAAGATGGGGATAATAATAGAAAGTATATCACAGGGTTGTTTTGAGGATTAAATTGGATATTTGTAAAATTCTTAGCATAGTGCCTGTCACATATAATAAAAGCTTATTTCCTTTCCTTCCTTCATTCTCCCCCATCAGATTACAAACTCCTTCATATCAGAGACCTTTAGATTACTACCTTTGATGTTAGAGACTTTACTACCGGTGTACCTTCTATAGTGTTACCTTCCCCAGGTGCCTAAATGAATACTGGATGTATCACAGGTGGTCAATAAATATTTATTGAATCAAATTGATGTTGATGTTTATGACCAATTATCCTCTTATGCAACCCTGGATGCTCCCAAGTTAAATTTAGGTTAAACTGACTTTCCATTGTACCCTATGATCTAGACCTCCCCACAAAGGTAGGCTTATAAGGACAGGGTCCGATCCTGGGGACCTAACCTAATGGAATCATTATATCTCTTTGCTTTTTGTCATTACCCTGAAAACTGGGGAAGTCTCTAGGAATAAAGCTTAGGTATGGCTTATCACTAGGTTTACCCAAATGTGGGTAAAAGTACTTAATTCTCATACAGGCATCCTGTGTACAATGTGAACAAATACAGAAATATGAGGTACTCAAATAATTCATTATACTCATTATGTCAAATATATCAAATAATTCATTATAATATATAATATGTTTTATATATATATATATATACATATATAACATTTTGGAAAATTGCTAAACAGATATTCCCTATTTACTTTGGAATTGCACCAAGCAAACAACTCACAACAATAGCAGAGCTGGCAAGTTTCAAGGTTTAAGGTTCAAGGTTCAAATCGCTTACTCCTTGCCCCATCCCAACACAGTTTTAATCTTTGAGCTGCCAGGTTGATTCTCTGTTGAGAATCTTCTTCCATCTCCAAGAAATGTGATACTGAGGATATCTTCTCCATCTTGGAGGCTGATGCCTGAAAACTGGAATTCAAAAATCTTGTGCTTGGTTTACCCATGAGGTAACTCTTCCGTAGCCAGTGCTCTCTGAAATCTCTGCTTTACCTAGAAGCATAGAGTCTTGGATCATGCTGCATAGAGAATCCAAGAGTCCTCTTTGACTACATAGGACATTGGAGGTCAGAAATAGTAAACTCCCCTCCCAGGCCAGAAGCAAACATATAATAAGTCCTCTGCTCCTAGAGGGAAGGGGAAGGTAAACATTCTTTCACAAGCATAATGAATTATTTGCACATCTTATGTTTCTATATACCCATGAATGTCTGTTGGGAATTGAGTAACTTCACAACGCTGCACTTAGGGGAGAGGGGTGGCCTCTGTGTCTCAATTATATAGCAATTCTAATCACTGCTGGGCATAATAAAAGGCCTTCTCAGAGTATTTGTCTACCTTTATGGTTGGTGCCCTCCACATAAAAGTCCATGCTCGGTAATCTTCTTCGGGGAAAGTAGTCAAATTGGTCAGGGACTACTTTGATCAACCTCCCTCTTACACCAGAAAAGACACAGGGGCTAAATGCCTGAGTAGTACCCCTTTAGCAGACATTGATAATGACGATGAAAATATTCTCTTGGAGAAGAGAAAAATCTTCCACATTTCTTAAAACTCTAATGGCTGGTTATAGCATCTGTCCATAGGACTTAACATCTTTCCCACCACCACTTTTCTAAAAAGTTAAGTCCTAGGGGTGGAGGTGGGGGTGGGGGTGGTATAGTCATTTTTCTTTGGCAAGAAAAGCCAGTTTAATTTAAAACAAAAGGAGAGAAAATATGCTAATACCCAGCAAGCCTAGCCTTTGCTATTCATTAGGAAACCCCTTTGCAATGGTAAAGCCCAGTCTTCCGTGAATTTGCAAAGGATTGTCCTTATACTAACATTCCACTGCAGTGATAAAAACACGGGAGCGAATCAGCCACTGCCAATTTGTTTTACTTCTCTCCCTTTAGAATTCCTGTAGGAATAGGTATATAGAGTCTGTCCCAAAAATGTTAGTGCAGTGTTAAGGTTTAAACTGTATGTCCCTATGGATGGCAGTGTTAAAATATTCAAATCTCTTTGGAGACTCCATCGTTAGGAAAACCTCTGTGACTATAACTTGGAGATTTTGTGAGTTTGAAGAATTCAGTGTCTTTACCCTCGAGCCATAGAATCTCTTGGTTGCATACCATCTGAGTCACAACCTCTGACATCTTTAACTAGAATAGCAAATGGCTGGGAACAGAACCAAGATGGAATATTAGCAGCCACTAGAGAGCTGAGCTGGAATGCTGGCTCCAACCACAAATTGGTACGCAGAATTTATGTTTTTCATTATACTCCCTACTGCAATGCTGGTGTCTAGCATTCCAATGCACATTCAGACTCATATTGAATTAAATTTTTTAAAAAGCCTCACCCTACATTTGAGTGGTGTGAAGGGTCAGGCAGAAATCAACAAAACCCAGGAAATATAAAGGAGAAACCAGCTCTTTATTCTTTGCTGTTAGAAATGTGGTATCTGAGTCAACAGTTTATTCTGTTATGTATTAAAGATGCACAGTCACCCTGACTGCTGAAATCCTCTAGTTAGCTGTTTAGGCAAAGCCTTTGATTATACTTAAGTATACTGTGTTCTTCTATTGTTTGGTCTTCAGGGAAGACTAGCACCTCTGGTGTGAGAGCTTACTGAGCCCTTTCCAGGGCTGCTCATCTACCTTTGGGGTCCACCTTTCACCCAAATCTCACCTGTGGCTCTAAGAAGCTGTAGCATGCACAATGGCCATACCCCGGAGAAACCATCTCAGCAGATGGGCTAAAACCAGGTTGAGGGTGGCTGACAGGCTTCAAACCTGTTGCTGAGTTAGGGGGGTGTCTACTCCAAGCATGTGAAGACTCCCCCCCAGCAGAATGGGCAGAATGGAACAATTTGTTCCAACAGCTATGAAGCAGGCTAAAGCAGGCACTGTGGAATTCTTAGAGCTTGGTTAGACATCAAAGACACCAAGGTCATCCACTGCATCTCGGGCCATCACCATAATCTTGATTTTTGTCCTGCCACTGGACTTTGATGACTCTGAAAGACAGAGTGAGGCTGATGACTTTGTGAAACTCTGCCTCAATTAAATCCATTTGATGCACAAGTCAAGATATCACCCCATAATGCTATTGGCTCTCTCCAAAATGAAGGATAAACAACAATTGTTTCCTCAAGTAGCATGTCTGTCTGGCTGTTTATCTATTTAGATATACGTGTGTGCTCTTACACATATTTCTAGAAATAGAGTATTTAATTGTTTAACATACACACTCACATCCCCTTGTCTATATCTTTTAATTCAAGGCCCAGGACTGGCTAAAGATAAACCAAAGTAAGAAACAGGAATATGGAAAAGATCTGTGAGAGGCAATGAGGTAGGATACAAAGGACACTGATCTGAGTTTAAGCCCTGGCTCAATAATTTAAAACTAAGTGACCTTGGGTAAGTCATTTAAGCCTCATTTTTCCCATCTGAAAATGCAGAAAACAATATTGATTCCACCTACCTCCCAAAATTGTTGCAAGAGACCACATGAATGAAATAATAATGTGAGAGTTATTTCACATCATAGTGCTATGTAACCTTAAAGTGTTATTATCTCTTCCTAATCCTAAAACTGAACAGTAATCTTTTTGCTAAACCACAAAAAGTACTGAACAACTGAATTCCACATGATCACTATTATTACATAAATATGGTGGGTATTGGGATTAGCCATAATTCTGCAGTTATAACATAAATACCGTACTAGATCTATCTTGTGAATGGGTGAAGTAGGAACTGCTTACATGGAAAAATTTAGGGATAAGGAAACATCCTTTTCCCCTGAATATTTGTCATTATTCAGTCATTTCAGCTGCGTTCAACTCTTTGTGATCCCATTTGGGATTTTCTTGGCAAAGATATTGAAATGATTTGCCATTTAATTCACCAGCTCATTTTACAATGAGGAAACTGAGGCAAATAAGGTTAAGTGACTTGTCCAGGATCACACAGCTAGTAAGTATCTGAGGCCAGAAAGTGAGTCTTCCTGACTCTAGGCCCAGCTCTCTGTTCATTGGGCCACCTAGCTGCCTCATATTCCTCTGAATGTAGCTCCCCTTGGGCATGTATGTAAAGTGTGACCATGCCAACATTCATCTGGTTGGTGCTGATATCTTTACTAGGAAGAAATATAAAGATATATGTTCTTGCACTCACAACATGGTTGTGCCCAATATCAATCAAGAGAAACGACTTCCAGATGGTTGTGATCCAATATGGTGGCTACTTAATGTTGCTCCAGGAGACTGGGAAAGAAGTTTGAGGGACCTGTCTGTGTTTGCCTAAGGTTGACCTTGATAAAGAGATTGAGCAGAGATCCTGATAATGGTACACGTCATGACAAAGGTGGGTAGCTTTTACAATTAAGGCCATGACAAAGTAATTGGTCCCTACAGCTGGTGGTGGTTCCTGTACAGCAGTAGATATCTAGAGCCTGAAAAGGCCTTTCTCGTCCTCCCCAACCCATCCTAGCTGGGTACCTATTTTATTTCTTTGATGTTTTATTTATATTTTCCTCTCAATCTGGGGAGCACTCCCCTTCCCACACATTAAATCAACCATCCAACCCCTTGGACAAGGTGGGGGCAGGGCCTTGGTAAAACTGTTCCCTTTTCTCCCTCATCTCACACTATAACTCTGGTTGAAGAGAGGGATGGGGGCTCCTTGAGAATTTTTTCTTTTTTATTAATTCCACCTGAAAGCAGGAAGCTGTCATTTTTATGTTCTGGAAAAATTTTCTGCCCCTTTTCCCTACCTATCCTATTTGGTTCCCTGAATTCCCTAAAGCTTACCCAGCACTACTCCCTTTTCTAACATGGAACCAAAAGCCCTTCCACTTTACTCCCTACGTTTCTCACCAAAATCTCTGAAATGTGAGGATTGGACTAGAGGTGGTAGGGGTACTACTCTCCTCCTAAGGCATCCAGAAGGACCCTTAGTATTCATAAGCCCCTTCCTTTCTAGCGATTTTCTCCCTAACATATTTGTTAAAATCAGATTTGAATAAAATTACAAGTTTAATATGAAATAAAGAAAAAAGAAAAACAAGCAAACAAAGGGGATGGGAAGGATAAGAAGAGCCAGAAAAGGAAGGTGAAATTGAGGAATCTAGGTCAAACCTGGTTTTCTTCAGAGTTTACATGGGGCTTGCCCTGCCTACATAGTCATCAAAGCACACTAAAGAAACAAGATCATGAATCAGTTCCATCAATCATTCTACATAAGGTTTATACCTTTATACCTTAAGTAATTTTCATCTGCTAGAAGGAACAGTGTGATGATGTCCTGGCAAAGACCCAGTTTTCATGACTCTAGTATCTTTTAGTGCTTCTTGCCAGATATAACAGAATAGAGGTTGGGAGATTGCAGTATTTGTGAATGTGGAAAATGCCCTCTGCCCCGATGCACTGGGCCAGGCATTTTTTGCTTATAGAACCCTGTAGTCTTAGAATGTTAGCACTGAGATACCTTAGCAGCCATTTGATTAACTAGATCATTTTACAGGCAATGAATCCAGGGTTATGCTGGTAAATGTTTAACAAGTGACTCTCTCCGCAAATTACCAAAGATACATTTTTATGTTTAATCTGCATTATTAACATTTTCTTCAACACTTTCTTAAGTCTAAATAAGTGGTATCAAACTCAAATAGAGATAGGTTTGCTAAACCATCCACAAGGTTCTCTGATAACTACATGTTGACTTAAAAAAACTGCAAATTACTATTATGTATGTTTTATTATATTTTTATTTATTTTGTTAAATATTTCCCAATTACATTTTAATCTCTTTCAGGCCACACTCACAAGGGTCAAGTGTTTGACACGTCTGGGCTAAATAGTCAAAACATAATAAACCAAATCCTGATATTACAGGATAAATTGTAAACAATCAACAGACAGAAGACATTAAAATTAAGGGGGATTGGGAAAGGCTTCCTATATTAGGTGGGAATTTAGTTGGGACTTGAAGGAAGCCAGGGAAGCCAAGAGATAGAGGTGAGAAGGGAGACCACTCAAAGCATGGGGGACAGTCAGTCAAATTGCCCAGAGTCAGGAGATGGAATGTCTTATGGTAGAAAATTTAAGGAGGCCATTGTCACTGGATCACAGGGTATTGGGAAAAGGAAAAAGAGAGGAGTTGTGGTGTAAGGAGAAAATTTTCTTGTGATTCTGTAGGACTGTGCTTCATAAGATTCAGTACATATGTGAAGTACTAAATTCAGCTCTGGGTGCCATATTTAGGAAGAACATTAACAGACTGGAGTGTTCCAGAAGATGATGATCAGGGTGGTTATGGGACTGGAGATCATGGGGATTGGTGGAGGGAACTGGGAACATTTTGCCTGGAAAAGAGGAGACTTGAAGGTGGGAGGAGTCATGATGATAATCTTCAAGGAACTGAAGGATAATCAAGGGATTAAACTTGTTCTGTTTGATCCCAAAGAGTAGGGTTCTGAGTAAAGTGGGTAGAAGTTGTAAATAAGCAGATTCTGTCTTGATATAAGAAGAAACTTCCTAATAATGAGATCTATCCAAAAGTAAAATGAACTACCTTGGAGGATAAGAATTTTCTGATACTAGAGCTTTTGTATTAGAGTCTGAATGGCCACTTGAGGTTTTAATTTTATTAATCTTTTTTTCTGGAGGCAATTTGGGTCAAGTGACTTGCCCGGGGTCATACAGTAAGTGTCTGAGGCCAGATTTGAACTCAGGTCTTCCTGACTCCAGAGCTGGTGCTCTATCCACTGGGCCACTTAGCTGCTTCCACTTAAGGATTTTATAGCAAGATTCCTACACAGCCATGGTTAGACTAGACTGGAAATTTCTCAAAGTGTGGCCCACAGACCTCTGGGAATCTATGAGATTAAAAGGGTCCCCAAGACCCTTTCAGGGGGTCAAAATTATTTTCATAATAATAAATACTAGGATGTTATTTTCCTATTAAAATGCTATTCCCTTTCCCAACAACATATCTGTGTGAGATCAGTTTCTTTAACCAAAACAACATATCATAGCCTATTAAATGAAGACACAAATATGAGAATTCAGCTGTCTTCTATTAAGTCAGACATTAAAGAGATTTGCAAAAATATGTAAAAACAATGCCACTCTTCTCAATATACTTTTTTGTTTTTGAAAATAGAGTTCAGATATTTTTATAAAAATATTATGTTAACATGTATTGGGTTTATCATTACTTTTAAATGAATTAACAAATAAATATTTTAAATGGTTTAGTTTTAATTTCTAAATAGGTATAACCCACATAGACAAAAGCTCTTTGTGGTCCTCAATAACTTTTAAGAGTGTAAAGGTATTGTCAATAATTATTGAATGTAAAGGGCCTGAGATCAAACAGTTTGAGAACTGCTGGATTGGATGACCTCTTAAGTCCCTCCCAACTCTGAGACGCTGATTGTCAAATACCTTCATGAGGGCAAGAGAACTACTGCTTTTCTTAGTGAAAATATGAGATTATTATTTTCTGGTAAAAAAAATGAATGAATGAATGAAGGAATGAACAAATGAATAGAAAACCTAAGTATTTATAGTACTTGTGAAGCACTACACTGAGCACTGGGTATACCAACAGAAAAAAGAGACAGTTCTGCTCTCAAGGAGTTCAAAATCTAACAGGGGAGACAGTATATATTGGAGGATTAAGCTGCAGGGTAAGTAGAAAGCTTTGGTGGTCTTTAAGAGGAAGCTGCAGGGCAGATGCTAAGGCCTGGTGGTCCTCAGGGAACAATGGCAGAGCAGATGCTAAGGCCTGGTGGTCCAGATGGCAATTAATCCAATTTGGCTGGCATGTAGTATACAAACGCATCTTCTTTACTGTCATTTCAATTGATAAAACCATGTCTGTTTCTGATGTTGAATCACTTGGCAGTGCCAAGGACTTTGGTGGTGAGAATTTCTGGGTCTTCTGTAGGTGTGGCAGTACCAGCACAGGCAGTTACCAGGTCTGTGCCTCCACTGGAAAGCTCCCCAAGGCTTTGGTAGAAGGATAGTTCTTTAAATGTGGTTGCTGGTGTGGCTGATGCTGCTATTCCAGGAACTGTTGAGCAACTATCTTTGATGATGGTGGAATGGAGGGTGGTGATCATGGTGCTGGTCTGTGTCCTTGTTCACCTTGCTCATGCAACCTCCCATCTCTCCTTCTCTCCCTCCTCTCCTCTGGCTAGATTGCTAGCTCTCTTGTAGCCTTTGATCAGCATTTGATGGGGCAGCGGTGGTGATGGTATGACTATATATGCCTTAGGGTTGCTTCCTTGGACAATGGCTGCCTAAGGCAGGGATTGGTGGCCTGGAAAGTGCCACCAAATGGTAATTAGCATGCCTGTCTTGCTACTGTCATCTACTCTTGAATACATCAGGTCAATCAACAATATTATCTTAGACAATTTTCCAAATGTCTTAAGTAGTCTAAAGCTAGTAGACAAACTGAGCTGATAATGAAGATCTACCAACACAGTCAAATAAGGATTCTAAAATAAGCAATGTGCAAAATGTATTTGTTTACTTCTGTTAGTAACAAGAAAACAATGGTGAAAAGACTTGTGACCATTTAGGCAGAAATAGAACCATTGCCAAGTTATGCACACGAATAACAAAAACACTTCAGGAAAGCACTTGATTGCTGAATTACAGCAATTAGCTAATGCATTTACCCAGACACTCATCATTATTTTTCAGTGTCTAATTAGGGAGGGTGTTAGGGATGAAAAATAAAGTGTCAGTTGCCCCCATGCCAATGCCAGCTGATAATGAGTTCTAAACTATTGCACTTAGTACCTGGCAAAGGAGAGGGGAAAAGTCATTGAATCCATAAAGTAAAAAGCAGTAAGCCTTGGTTGTTTTATTGACATAGGGCCCACTAAGAAGATCAAGAGGGGGACAAATTAGATCTTCAGAAAGTGAAGAAAAAACAGTCTTGACAATTTGGACCTAGGTGTTGGATGTTGAAACCCAGTCAGATGGGCGTGCAATAAGTACTGAAAAGTGATTTGTAAACATCTGGGGGAACCAGGGCAAAGAAGCAAGCAGAGAACATCTGCATTTTATAACCCATCAATCATATCCAGAAAAAAAAAGTTTGGATAGAAATACCACACTGTGCAGAAATACCAAGGATGCATATAAGAGCAAATTGGAAATTACTTCATGTCTGGGTTCACAGAAATGGGAATAGCTCCACGGACTTGTGGGGCTGATCATCCCCTTTGCTGATAGCTCTGGTAGAGATTTATGGTGACCACGTGGATGATAAAATAGAAAACCTTTGGTCTGGCATTTAAAGCCCTTTGCAATTTGGCTCTCATATACCTTTCCAATGGTATAATACTGTTACTTCACACGCTCTCTGATCCAGTCAAATTGAACTGGTTATTCCTAGAGACGTGACATTCTATTTCCTTTGCACTATTGCCCATGTGCTATCCCACGTCTGGAATTCATTCTTTTCTCATATCGACCATGAAGCATCCCAAGCCTCTTTCAAAGCATAGTTTAGATACCACATCCTACATGTGGCCTTTACTGATCCCTCTAGTTATAAGTCCTCTCAAAATTATTTTTGCATTACTTTAAATATAATTTAAATTTACTTATTCATATGTAACAGCACTTTGGAAGCCAATTCCTGCTGCTGGATAGGAAATTCTAACCCCTACCTTCTCAACTGAGAAAAATCGAGGCTATTCATTGAGCTCTCTTTCCTCTCTTCCTCATCTCATTTCACCTAGATGCCCTTTGCCACTATCTTCTCCTTCACCCCTGTTTCATATAACAAAGTAGCCCTTCTCCTTGCAAAAGCAAATTTCTCTTCTTGTCCAAGAGATGGCATTCCATCCTATTTTCTCTAGCATATTGGCCCTTCTATCATGCCTATTCCCTCACCAATCTTGAATTGTTTTCCATCAAATGGATATTTCCCTACCAACCACCTGCAAACATGTCCATGTCCATTCCCCATGTTCAAAAACCCCTAATTTGATGCATACATATATAATGTCCCATATCTCTCCTCCCTTTTGTGATTAAACTCGTTAAGAAAGCTGCTTACAAAAGGTGCCTCTACCTCCTATCCTATTACTTTCTTCCAGTCTTTGGCTTCTAACCTCATCATTCAGCCAAAACTGCTCTTTCCAAAGTTACTAAAACTCTCTTAATTGCCAAATCTACAAGTCTTTGCTTAATCCCTTTTTTCATGAACTCTCTATAGCATTTGACATTATCAATCAATAAAAATTAGTAAATGTTTATTAACTGCCTACTATGTGCCAGGTCCTGTGCTAATCACTGGTGATACAAAATGTGGCAAAAGACAGTTCCTGCCCACATGGAGTTTACAATCTAATGAACTGTCAATCAACATTTTTTTCTTGATACTCTATTCCAGACCTGTACAACTTGTAAATTTCTTCAGGCTGCCAAGAGGTTAGACTAGAGACAGACTGACAATGGTTGATTGTCACAGGTCGTGTGACAGTGGAGAGAAAGTATGCAGTGGCAACATGGGCTACCCAAAATCCTTCCTCGGGCCACAGTTGTGCAAACCTGCTCTATTCTCTGTAGGTTTTCCTGAGACTACCCTCTCCTGGTTCTCTTACATACCTGACTGTTCTTTCTCAGTCTTCTTTGCTAGATCTGCATCCAAATCATGCCTGCTCACTGCCAATGTTCCCGAGGGCTCTGTCCTAGGTACTCTTTTCTTCTTCCTCAATACTAATCACTTGTTGATCTCCTCAGTTCAAATGGATTAAATGATCATTTCTGCACTGATGATTCTTGCATCTACTTATCTAACTCTAACCTCCCTGTTGACTTGTATCTCCAGTTACCCATTGGATAGAGTAGTGGTGCTTGGTGATGCCCTGCTGAGAGGCAGGAAGGCAACTGTTTGTTAACCTAATAACAATAATAGTGATGTCTGCTTTTTGCCCAGGGCATGTATCCAGGACTCCAAGACTTGTCAAAATAAATGACTGTTAACAACTTCAGGTGATTCATATAGGTACAGATTATATTATAAGAAGAAACTTTGTTGAAATTATGAAATCAGGTAAGAAAAATGAAGACTATTAGGGGACATATTGCATTTTCATCATTTCTGCCCATCAAAGACAAAAAGATGAGAAATGAAAGGCAAGTCTGAGAAGTTACCAGTTAATGAAGAAAATGTTTTGTCAGAGAATGGGATCTGAATTTCTAAACCCCAGTTTAAAATAAGAGTAGTAGATGTGGAGTCAGAAAACCTGAGTTCAAATCTTGCCTCTGTCATTGCCTATATGACCTTGGGCATGACAACCTTAACCTCTCTGGCTCTCAGGGGTGTTTGACTTAATGGCCTCCAAGGTCCCTTTTGTCCTCTATCTTTTATCTTACCTAGCATTGTCATTCTGGCTGAGGATGGAGTTCATCTGACAAAAGTTGATAATAATGCATTTGTTTTGTAGTCTTTCAAATCAAATTAGAAGGACTTTAAACTAAAAATAAAAGAGGGGGAGAAAATTACCTATGAACATATTCACTATGTGAAATGTCTAGAATAACTACAATGTAGGAATAAAAATAATATATAGAGTAGATGAGAAAGGAGCAAATGATAAATTCCATGTCCTCAGATGTCTAGACACAACTATCCAAAGGGGGTAACAAGCAAGATGAAATAGAAATCCTGACAAAAGGAGGAAAATTTAACGTCATAAGTATCACCAATATTTGGTGAGATGAAATCAACAATTAGAATGTGGTTTTGGAAGGTTAGATTGTAGTCAAAAGAAATAGAAGAGGTAGCATGAGGAGGAGGAGGAGGGTGCTATGAAGAGTTGCAGGCTCAAATCATGCATTAAAAAGATTTAATCGTTAGGAAATCTAGGAATCAGAAGGGGAAAGAAAGGTAGAAAGCTTTGGGGTAAAGATCAGTTGAGGCAGAGAAAAAAGGGAAATGGTCATTACAGTTGTTGTCCTATACTAGGGGTCAATAAATGATAGTTCTTGGGCCACATACAGCCTATTGCATATTTTTGTACTATACATTAGCTAAGGTTTTTTTTTTAATATTTTAAAACTGTTTATGTAATTAAAATGTATTTAAAAATGTAAAAACCATTCTTAGCTTGCTGAATGTACAAAAACAGGGGCAGGCCAGATTTGGCCCTTGGACCCTACTTTGCTGATTCCTGCTCTATGCTACATACTACCTAGAAATAAAGAAAAAAATAGATGAGGTGTTAAGGAAACAGATCATAAGCCTGATGCAAAGGCATGAGAGAGTAGCGATTTGTTCAATATTTTTCAGTCATGTCTGATCCTTTGTGACCCCGTGTGAGGTTTTCTTGGCAAAGACACTGGAGTGGTTTGTTGTTTCCCTCTTCAGCTCATTTTACAGATGAAGGCACTGAGGCAAACAGGGATAAGTGACTCACTCGCCCATGGTCACACAGCTATTAAGTGTCTGAGGCTGAATTTGAATTCATCAAGGTGAGCTTTCCTGACTCTAGGTCTGGAGTTCTATCCACTGTACCACCAAGTTTCCATACTATAGTGACAGGATATATTTGTTCAGACATTTGTCAGCGCTCTCTTTGTATATACCAAGGAAAAATCAAGTAGTTGAAAAATGTCTATTGTTTAGACCGGTGGCATACAAAATGGGGGCCACACACTCTCAAAAGACCATGGCAAGATCCCCATGGGCCATAGTAGGACTCCAAATGGTGTGTGATCAACCAAATGGAAGGCAGGAAGAAAGGTCACATCTCACCTTTCCCATGATAGCCAATTATAGTCTTGTATTTATTAAGTGCTTACTATGTAGTGGACACAATGCTAAGTTCTGAGTATAGAAGAAAGGACAAAAACAAAACAAACAAAACAAAACAAAACAAAATAAAACGAAACATGGTCTTTGCTTTCAAGAAGCTCACATTCTAATGGAGGAGACAGCATGTAAATAATTAGATAAATGTACAAGAAATGTCCAGAATAGATAGAAGGTAGTATCATGGAAACAATGAACATGAGCTTGGACAGACTTCAAGAGATAGAGGAGGATGGAAGGGCCTGGCATGTTTTGATCCATGGGGTCATGAAGAGTTGGACATGATTGAATGACAAAAATCTTAGAGGTAAAGACACTAGCAGGTGGGGAGGCTAAAAAAGGCCTCCTGCACCAGGCTGTATTTGAGGAGAATCTTGACAGAAGCAAAGGAATCTAGGAGGTAGATTGAGGAAAAAGAACATTCCAAGCAGGCGGGACAGGCAATGCAAAGGCATGGAGCAGAGAGATGGGGCATCATGTCTGAGGAACAACAAAATAGGCCAGTGTGGTGGAACTCTGAGTGAGTAGAGGGTCCCTAAAGTCTAAAAGGATGGAAAGGCAGGAATGGCCCAGGTTATGAAGGATTTTAAGTGCCAAATAGAGAATTTTATATTTGATTCTGGAGCTAATAGACAATGGAGCTTATTCTGTATGAGGGTGACATAGACAATTTTGCTTCTAAATTATGACCCTAGAAATTGATAAATTAGTTTATCAAGACCTATGGCAGATATGGGGGAAGAATATCACATCTGGAGTCAGAGGACCTGGGTTCAAATCTCAGCTCTGCCACTTACTCTGTGTTACTTTGCGAAATTTACTTAATCTCTCTGGGCCTCAGTTTTCTCTTAAAATGAGGAGTTGGACTAGACAGTAAGGTCCTTTCCATCTGTAAATTTTTGCTCCTATGATTGATCCACTGTCACATAAACAGCAAATGCAAGAGGCAAAATTAACCCCAGGTTTTCCTAACTCTAATCTTGGAACTCTATTCATTAGCCACCTGCCTCTCCACACATGTACATATAGATGCACACACACACATATACAAATTTTATATACTACTGGATATCATTACATGGAAAACCAGTTTGGCTACAAAATCTGATTACATCCAGAAAAAATGCCTATTTTAATGAACAGTATATCAATACATATGTTTTAAGGTCTTTTTACCATGGTGTGGTAAACCAGTTTTATCACAGTTATTATTATTAATATGAAGGCTGGTCTGGCATCTAATCATAACTACAGAAAGTTATTGTTTTTATGCTAAAACTATTCACCACGCAATTAGGAGGGGCCAACAAGAACCATGAAATAATTAGAGACAAAGCTTTCTTTTGTTGTATTTCTGCCCACTAAAACCCTGGGGCTAATTTTATCAGCCTGTATCATTTCTTGAAAGCATATGGACTGTTAGGGTTATTTTCTTTCTTTCTTTCTTTCTTTATTTTAATGGAAAAAAATAATACCAAAGCTATAAGTTCAGTGGAAGAAAGAATCACTAGATACACATCTGTTTATGCTTCATAAATCTCAGAAACATATTTAATTGATCCAGGCTGAAACCATTGATGATAACTTTCTGGTCTCAAAAATACAAAAGTCAATATACAGAGAATCAGGGCCTCTGCTGGAAATTGCAGTGTCAGGGAAGCTACATCCATCTGTATCAATGTTGTTTCCTTGCTGAGAATCATTTCCATGCTATTGCTAAATAAGTTTTCTTTAGTTAACTCTTAGATAGTCTATGAGTGCCTCATTTTATTCTAATCCTTTAATTATCAGACTAGTCTGAGTCAGGCCTGGCCTAGAACAGTAGAAGAAGATAATGTAATTTGTTCATCTAAAAATACATTTTATTGATGCTTTATGTTTTTAACAATAACCTCAACCCTCCCCTCTCTAAAGTGAATCATTCCTTCTGACAAAGAAAACCAATTAAGCAAAAATGTCTAATAAGATGACCATATCTGCCATTGGATATGACCATATCCAATATTCTGTCCCAGTAGTGTGTCTTTATATCTATATTTTATATCTGTATCTATCTACCCATCTGTCTGTCTATGTATCTATCTATCTATCTCATATATTTTCATCAGTTGTTCCAGTTACCCAGAGTTTAACTTCCTTTAGTGATCTTGTCATTTACACTGTAGTCATTGTATATTGTGTTCTCTTGGTTATGTTTATTTTGAACCACATGAATTCAAAATATCTTCCCATGTTTCTCCAAATTCCTCATTTTATCAAATCTTACTGCACAGTGACAGTGTTTTACATTTATATACTACTATTTTTTTCAGTCATTCCCTGAACAATTGGACACACTTCTTTGCCTTCAGAAAGAATTTGGCTACAGTTGTGGTCCACAATGAATCTTTGTTGCTTTCTTTGACTTCTTTGGAGTATATGACTAGGAGTGTGACTCTCAGTCAAAGGGTATGACAATCATCCTTTTTTATTGTACTATGTTATGGAAAAAAATACTATAAAGGATATATGAAGAAAGGTGCTATGTACAACCAGAGAAAGAACTGATAAGTAGAAGTAAATATAGAATAATCTTACATCTCTCTCTCTCTCTCTCTCTCTCTCTCTCTCTCTCTCTCTTTCTCTGTGTGTGTGTGTGTCTAATGGTAGCCATCTCTGGGAGTGGGGAAGGGAAGAAGAAAAAGAAATTTACATGGTAATTTTGTTTTATATTTGAATGGAATAACAAGTTGTACTTGGTAAAATTGTAGTTGTATGTATAGTCATGTTTTTTATTGTACTATTATGGAAATGTTTGTTTTGTTCCATAAATTAAAAATAATTTTTTGCATTGAATATGGTGACTTTATTGATGGTACACAATATAGGACTCTAGGCTTCCCCCATTCCCCATTATAGGGGTGCTTTGGGACAAAGATGTGAATGGGGCATGGGATCCCCAGTATAGGATCATAGGTTAGGGATGTGGGCTCCCCAGTGGTGTAACTCTTTTTTGGCTGTGGATGAAGATCCATGGCTTTTCACTTTACACCTTGGAGGCCATGTAGAGCATGAGGTCTATTATATGGTTGCTATAACCATACTCATTGTCATAGCAGGAAATGAGCTTAACAAAATAGTTGTTGAGGGCAAGACCAGTGCCAGCATCAAAAGTAGAAGAGTGGGCGTTGCTGTTAAAGTCACTGGATACAACTTGGTCCTCTGGGTAGCCTAAGATGCCCTCCGAGGGTCCCTATGATGCTTGCTTCATCACTTTCTTGATATCATCATATTTGACAGGTTTTTCCTGGTGGCCGATCAGATTCACAATAGATACAGTGGGAGTAGGACGACAGAACGCCATGCCTGTGAGTTTCCCATTCAGTTCAGGAATGACCTTACCTAGAGCCTTAGCAGCACCAGTGGAAGCAGAATTGATATTTTGGGTAGCACCACACCTATCATTCCACAGCTTGTACTATCTTCTGGGTAGCAGTAATGGCATGGACTGTAGTCATGAGTCCTTCCACAATACCAAAATTGTCATGAATGACTTTGGCCAAGGGGGCCAAGCAGTTGGTGGTGCATGAGGCATTATTGACAATCTTAAGGTAATTATTATATTTCTCATGGTTTACTCCCATCATGAACACTGGGGCATCAGCAGAAGGGGCAGAGATAATGACCCATTTGGCTCCACTCTTCAAGTTAGCTCCAGCCTTTTCCATGGTGGTAAAGACACCAGTGGACTCTATAACATACTTGGCTCCAACATCTCCCTATTTAATATTGGTAGGATCCTGCTCCTGGAAGATGGTAATGACTTTTCCATTGATCAACAGCTTTCCATTCTCAGTCTTGACAGTGCCTTTGAACTTGACATGGGTGGAATCTTATTTAAACATATAAACCATGTAGTTGAGGTCAATGAAGGGGTCATTTATGGCCACAATGTCTATTCCACCTGAGTTGAATGCAGCCCTGTTCACCAGGCACTCAATACAGTCAAATCCATTGACTCCGACCTTCACCATCTTGTTTCAGGGATGCAACTGAAGCAGTAGATCCTGGCTTGGGAGAGGAGATGAGCGCCAAAAATAATTTTTTTTTAAAAAAAGGGTATGGACAGTTTAATTATTTGGCTGTAATTCTAAATTTGGAGTAATTCTAAACTGATATCCAGAAGAGTTGGTCCATTTTGACAATTGAACATCAGCAGTACATCAGTAAGATTATCCTACTGAAGCCCCACCAATATGGACTGTTTCTATTTTTTTGTCACCTTTGTCAATTTATGTGGTGGGGGGATAGGTAAAATTTCAAAGCTATTTAAATGTGCATTTCTTATTTTTAATGATTTAGAGCATGTTTTAATGTAGTAATTTATAGTTTGCAAATTTGTCTTTTGGAAACCATTCTTTTCCTTTGACCACTTATCTATTGAGCAATGGCTCTTGGTATTATATAGTTGTATCAATTCTCTGTTTATTTTGGATATTAGACTATTATTGGTAATACTTGATGCAAATTGTTTCTCCATTCTTTTCCTTGTAGAAATCTCTTCTTTTCCAAGTTAAGTATGGAATAGAAGGAATTTCATATGTGTTAAAGTCTTGATGTTTCTATCATGCTCCTTTCTCTCTTTTACCTCCTACACACACACACACACACACACACACACACACACACACACACACACA
>NW_020954585.1:20136333-20176040 GCF_900497805.2 Vombatus ursinus
CACACACACACACACACACACACACACACACACACACACACACACACCCTCTGGAAGGGGGAAGCAGTGGGGATTTTGATCAGGGGTCAGAGGAGTAGCCAGCTGGACTTGGAGTCTGGAAGATCCTAGTTCAAATCCTGCCTCAGACATTTATAAGCTGTGTGACCTTGGGCAAATCATTTCACCTTTGTTAGTCTCAATTTCCTTATCAGTAAAGTGGGGATAATAATAGTACCTACCCCTCAGTATGCTTTGCAAACTTTGGAGTACTAAATACATATTAGCTACAGCTATGATAATAACTTCTCCTTGCTGGGATGGGCTATTGAATGTATTTATCCTTCTCTATGATTGGTTATCTGGAAGAATATGAGACCAAAGTTTTCCCCTATTAGAGATATGAGACCAAGATTGTGGAAACCACCATCCTCCTGAGTTCCAGAATTTCTTTCCTTGGGGGGAGGGGGGTGTGTGTACAAGATTCTGACTCAAAAGTTTCTATCTCTAACTACTGGTCCTACAGGAAGTGTGAGTTGAATATCCTATAAGAACTATGTGATGACATTCCTTTTCCAACTACGCTCATAGTCTATCATGCCCAGAACTACTAGGTACAAATTAGTTCTATGTCTAGGAAGAATTTTGCAGTTAAGGAGAGCAGTGGGCTCACAGCTTTTTGGTAGATGTTTTATATGTTTACAATCTATTTTGATTCTATACTAAGAATAAATGTCAAGGTCATATGACTAGCCTTCTGAAATACATACAATTAAAAAAGAAAAGATGTTAACTAGTGAGTACTCAGTGCTAATTTTCACTGGGTAAACATAAACCCACACACCCATTAACAGTAAGTTGACACCACCTGGTAAAGAAAGCTGGTGATGAGAAATAGAAAGTTTCTGATTCTCTGGTAACTACAGAGAACATAGTACTCATGCCAGACATCTGCCCTAGTGAGACACATGCAGATTGCCAGGGTGAGCACTGGATTTCTCTAATGAATGGTCCTCAGGGCTACGTGGTAGAGAAATTATCCACATTGGGTATAGGAAGAAGGGAAGCAGCTTGCATAAAGGCCAATGAGGGTATCAAAGACTTCTGGAAGAGTAAATGAAGTCTTGACTGGGACCAGGCATCACATTCTGGGCATGGTTCTTATTGCACAATTTCTCAGTGATAAGGGATTTTACTTCTTTGAGTTGAGATATTGCTTTTCAACCTTATTTTGCACCTTTGTATATAGACACCTTAAGGTTGCTAGGTGGCTCAATGGTTAGAGCATTGGGCCAGGATTCAGAAAGACCTGAGTTCAAATCTAGCATCAGACACTTAGAATTGTGTGACCCTTGGCAGATTGCTTAACCCTGTTTGCTTCAGTTTCCTCATCTGTAAAATGAGTTGGAGAAGGAAAGCATTCTCTTTACCTAGAAAACCCCAGATGGGGTCATGAAGAGTCAGACATGACTGAAATGACTCAACAACAGCAACATTTTCAATTTAAAGTCATTTTGATTAGTTTTTTTATACTTCAGGAAAATACAGTCTTATCATCTATTTTTGGGTACATTTGATCCCTGACCAGTAGCCCCTCAAGCCATGATTCAGATCCAAATGTCATTCTCAGAAATCATCTTCTTAATCAAATCTTTACTTCAGATCTCATTGATGCTACTGCTCTTCCACCCTGCAAACTAGTCTGCCAGAGGTAGTGTCTAGGAAGAGCTAAGCTAATCAATTCTTTACTCCCAGGGACCAAATGTCCTCATCTTCCCCTGTCTATTAGGCACTGTGTGTGTACCCTCTTCTTCTCCACCTTCTATTTCTCATGTAATGGGAGTTTGGTGCATGTATAGAATGTCTCAGATGGCATCTCTCCACACAGAGGAGGTTAGAGAACTTGCTTCTGAGAAAGCCATGAATTGAAGGCCCTTGGAGAGACTGCAGAGTATGTGTGGACATTCTACAACTGGTTCTAGTTGACTAACCACATGTTGAAAAGGAGGTTTTTTGATTGATTGCAGAGACATTTGAAAAGATTTGTCACCTTCAGCCCCTTCCTTGCTTGGCTTTGTTCTGTGACTCCTATGATCATGGCATCTAGTGAGAGGCAATAGTGTAAAGGAAAAGGCCAGGAGGCCTTTTCCCCCTTGAGGCACTATGATTTCATGAAAAGGCCTTGGTCTTTGGCTTTATTCTTTTCCCTTTTAGGTAAAGGAGATTGGAGCCTCTAATTTTGTCATTTTGAAAGGCCAAGAGGGTGTTCTAGTGTCTTGGCATTCTGGGTTCTAGATTCCATAGCCAGCATAGTATCAAAGACCCAAGGAGCAAGGACTGACTTTTGGAATCACAGCCTATTGGTAGCTAAGAAAAAATCTCATGGAGCAGAGATGCCACCTTTGGATGTGAAATTATATAGGAGAGTGGTATATATATATGTATATATTTATGTATATGTGTATGTATGTATATGATATATGTGGTATATATGTATGTATATGTATATATATGTATACATACATATGTGTGTGTATGCGTGTGTATAATCTCCTCCATTAGAATGTAAGTTGTCTTTTGTATTTGCATCCTCAAGTGCTTGGTACATAGTAAGTGCTTCATAAATGGCTTTTTCATTTCATTTTTCATTCATTTCCCAATTCGGCTTTCTCTTCTGAAGGCCTTGCTTTAATGAGCAGCCACTTCTTCCTTCTAGGGGCTTCAGTTTCTTGCTCCAAACTTCATACTTTTTAGTATGCTTTTTAGACTCTTTCTGATAGTATCATTTGTGCTCATATTTATCAGGACAAAGCTCTCTAGTATCGGACAAGTCTTAGGAGGGTCTTTGTTTAATTTTGGATACATACATTGAGAAGCCAGTATATTTCTCTAGTTATCATGTCATTAAATAACTGCCTCAGTGACCATCAACAGTGAGTCACTAACCACAAATATTTGTATCTTCTTCCCATAACCCTTACTGAGTGATCTCTTACCCCATGGCACCTGTGGCTTCATAGCATCATTCTTTTGCATATATGTAATTGTTTCCTTTTCAGCTTTCTCTTTTGAGGAAAGAGTCTGATACTTGTTTCTCAGCTCCCGGTGTTCAAGGTCCATTCCATCTCTTCTCTGGGTACCATTTCTCCATTCTTAAAGATCAGAATTTCCATTTGTCTTTTTGGAAATTTTTTCTCCTTTGCTTTTACATCAAAACCAATCTACCTTCTTAAGAAACATTTTATTCATTCCTTTTTTTTGTAATAACTGAAAGTATACAAAGGCATTCCTTATGATCCTTTATCTTTCATTCTAGAAGGCAGACCAATCTGTCCTTTGAGTATGATTATAAGTCACTTGGTTGGGACAAAAAGGAAGAGAAATCCAGATGGTTTGTGGTTTACTGTAAATTTCTCTCTGCTCTCCATACTTCTTGTGAGATCCTTACTTTTTTTTCTCATTTTTAGTGTTAGTTCTCCTTGAAAACTCCTGAAAAATGACCATATGGACAACTCACACACATCATTCACCTGTCATTGCTTCAACAACTTGCCCATAATAAATGCTCAAAATTTTTTGATTGACAGTGTGTCAAAGATACAAGATCCGTAATTCTATTAATATGGGCACTCCTCCCACTAATGTTGATTGCAAGCAATTTGTGTCTTAGTGGTCTATCTTCATAAGTTTCTACAATCTCCGAAATTGTATTGCCTGATACATAACCCTCAGGTGATGAATTTTTCCATATTTACATAGGCTGGTCCTTGGATGACAAATTTCACAGGGACATATATTTGAAGGCTTTTAAGCTTGGTAGAACCTTCTAGAGTTTGTCTTCTGCTAGAATAGCCTTCAAGAATCCAGGATAATCTTCCAGTCAGGATAAGGATAAGAATAACTCTTTGGTGGAAGTGACAATGTGTGTGCGTGTGCATATTATGTGAATGTGTATATACATATATATACACAATATGTACATGTATGTTATGTATGTGTATATACATGCAACCTCCATATACATACATATATATCACACATATATACATATATATAGATAAATTTTCTTTTGTACAAACACTTAGAACAACAATTCAAACATATTCCTTTATCAAGTACGTTACTTGAAAAGAAACAGAGTTTGATTATTAATAGTTAGAAGGTATGTGTCCTTTAACTTTATTTTAAATAAAATTTTAAATTTTAATTTAATATTTTAACTTTTAATATTTCAAATAAAAATTTTAAATTTAAATTTGCATTGATGTCACTTTCCAGTGTCTTCCCTCCCAGAAAGCCATCCTTCATAACAAAGATGTTCATTTAAGCAAAACAAACCAACACATTGACCACATCTGACCTTGAATGCTATGATCCACGGCTATAGCCCACTATTCTATCAAGAGGAGACATTCTTCATTATCTGTCCTCCAAAATTACTATCAGTGATTTCGTTGATCAAAAACCTAATGTCTTTTTATATCTCTCTTTAATTTTGGCATCATGGTACCAACTTTGGCAAACAGTTTTGAAGACTATTTGTAAGTAAATTTCATCAGTAAAATGGAGATCTTTGTTTGTAAGTACTTGTAGCTCTTTGGCTAAAAGGGCCTTGGTAAGCAGAATATAACTATTAAGTAGCACAGGAATACACATTGTAGCTCCCTTGAAAGTTAATGTTGAAGTTGGACATTTTTCAAATAAACAATTGAATTGAACTTTGCTGAGATCAAAGAGGTATTATTATTAACCTCCACAGATAACTTAATTCTGGCTAGGTTCTTGTTTTCATTCATTTAAATACTAAATGCTGTCAAATTCCTGTTCCTCAAGTTCAAAGAGAAATGGATGATCCAGTACAAGATTCATCTTAATGGTAGAGGAAGGACAAACTCAGTATTCATAAAATATTTGAAGAGAAAACCAAGAAATGTTGGTCCTGAGCCCACTAGTGAATGAATTTAGTCTCAAGTGATAGGAAGTACATGACCCAGAGGCAGAACCATCTCTTAACAAAAGATGATTTTGAAAGGTTTATAGAAGTCATTCTTGATCCTAAAAGGCTTTTAATTGAGAATATTTCCTAATGTCAGAAGGGCAGCTAGATGGCTCAGCGGATAGAGTGCCAGGCCTAGAGTCAGGAAGATCTGAGTTCAAATATGGCCTCAGACACTTATTAACTGTGTGATCCCAGGCAAGTCACTTAACTCTGGTTGCCTTAGTTTCCTGAACTGTAAAATGAGTTAGAGAAGAAAATGGCAAGCCACTACAGTATCTTTGCCAAGAAAACCCCAAATGGGGTCATGAAGAGTTGGACACAACTGAAAAATGACTCAGCAACAACCTGATATCAGGATGTACAAATACAGTTACGAAAAGTGAAATTCAATTTACCTAACAAACATTTATTAGAAACTTGCTACTGGTAAGGCACTTTCCTAAGTGCTGAGGATATAAGAACAAAAACCAATTTGTCATTGTCTTCAAGGTTACATTCCAATGGTGGAGGAGGGTGAAAGAGATAAAGCAAGTACAGTCAGTCAACTAGCATTTATTAAGTGCCTACTGTGTGCCAGGCAAGGTGCCGAGCACTGGGAATACAAAGGCAAAAAACAAATAGTCTCTTTTCTCAAAGAGCTCACCATCCTCCTAATGGAGGAAATGACTAGGAACAATGATAATGATAATGAATGATTTGGGAGTAGTATCAAAGGAAGAGCACTAAGATTAAGGAGGACTGGGAAAGCCTTCTTGCAGAAGGCAGGACTTTGACTGAGGAGATACAAGTACATTCAAGGTAATTTGAGAAGGGAGAGAGCAGTCACGACTGGGGCCATCAGGCAGAGTCAGAGAAGGCTGAATGGAACATATGGAACCTGAATGGAGACTTCAAAGAGGTGAAGATGTGGCAGCTAGGTGGTGCAGTGGATAGAGCTCTGGCCCTGGATTCAGGAGGACCCGAGTTCAAATCTGGCCTCAGACACACTTACTAGCTGTGTGACCCTGGGCAAGTCACTTAACCTCATTACTTGACCAAAAAAACCCGAAAAAACAAACAAAACAAAGAAACAAACAAAAAAAGAGGTAAAGAGGAGGCAGCTAGGTGGCTCATTGGATAAAGCACTGGCCCTGAAGCCAGGAGGACCTGAGTTCAAATCTGGGCCTCAGACACTTGACATTTCCTAGTTGTGTGACCCTGGACAAGTCATTTAACTCCATTGCCTAGCCAAAAAAAAAAATAAAAGAGGTGAGGAATTCTGAGATACTTATGAGGTGGGAAGGAGTTCTAGGCACGTGCATGCAAGTGCATGAAGATGAGTTATAGAAAGTAACCTTTAAAGAAAAGTCACTATATTAAATAAGTAAATAAGAGGAAGCCATTTTAATATTTAGATTTCTTTCTATAATCTGAAAGCTGGCCCAAAAAGGTTTCTTAGAGCATATTTAAAACCCTGTTTTTGTATTTATTTATTTATTTATTTTTGCTGCATCTTTTTCCAATAAAAGTTGCCTTTTAAAAATATTTCAGAAAAAAATATTTAAATTGACCTTGATCATTTTTGTTTAAATATGAAGTACTATATTGCCACAGGATAACCCTGATAAAAGTGATTTTAAGTCACTTAATCCTTTGTTTCTCATCTATTTTCTTAGCAAAGATATTGGAACAAAAGCAGGCATTCATCTTATCTACTGTGACCTTCTGGATTTCTCTTTTCACCATATTTCTGTTCACCACTCCAGTATTGACTAAATAATCTCCTCTAACAGACATTCAGATCCCGTCATTGCGTTCCTTAGTGCTCTGATCTGGCTCAGTGAAAATTTACCCACCAGAATCTCACATTGATGCTCCACTCCCTTTTCCCTTCTGCCCCTGCAAAAAGCCATGCCAGATTCACACTTCAAATCATTCTTTGAGATTTTTCTGTCCTTTTCTTTGCTCTAACCTGTATATAGTTTATTTGCACAGAGTTGTTTACATGTTGTCACCTACATTAAATTGTGAGCTCCTCAAGGGCAAGAACCATCCTTTGCCTCAGCACTTAGCACTGTGCCCGCACATAGTAGACATCTAATAAATATTTATTGACTAACTACAAGGACCTTTTTCTGCCTATGTTTTTTCCTATGATTATTCTCTGACTTTGAGCACTTTACACAAACTTTCATACATGCTTTCTTTTCTTCCTATTTTTTTTACATCTCTGTCCAATATTCTCAGAGTTCTCAGCCCCTATAGAAAGATTATTATTATTATTTTAAATATTATTATCCCTTTTAAAATGATATAATAAATTGAGGAGAGATACCCCCAACTTAAAATGAAATCTGTTTCAAAATACTTAACATACTAATTTAAAAAAAATACTTAACATGCATTTACAGTTGAAGTATGTACATTTTACCTTTAAAATGAAATTGTGTATTGTGTTCTTGTGAATGAAATACAACAAGGAGAAATTGTAAGTGTTCAGGATGGAAGAAGATTAGAATTCGTGATGATCTCAAGTAAAATTCTGTAGGATGCTGTGGGACAGGAGGATGAAATAGGCAGAGGGGGAAAAGGTCTATGAGTTGCACAGAGTATTTGAGAGGGTGGATTCACAGGATAGCAGCTAGGTTAAGGGCAGCTAGGTGGCGCCATAGTGCGTAGAGTGCTGGGCCTGGAGTTAAGAAGACTCATCTTCCTGAGTTCAAATCTGGCCTCAGACACTGACTATCTGTGTGACTTAGGGCTAGTCACTTCACCCTGTTTGCCTCAGTTTCCTCATCTATAAAATCAGCTGGGGAAGTAAATGACAAACTATTCAAGTATCTTTGCAAAGGAAACCCCAAATGGGGTCACAGAGAGTTGGACGTGATTGATCAATAAGAACAATAAGCTGGGTTAAAGCATTACCAAAAAGGCAAAGATGTGAGAATATAAGCAGAAGAGGATCTACATTTTGCTTTCATCCAGAGGAAGGCAAAAGAATGTTTTCCAGAATTCAGAAGATTATGCAACATTGAAGAGATAAGGTACAAGTCAATAACATCTAATATCTAGTTATAGATAAGGAGAAGAAAAGAGAAAGGAAAGAGCCAGGGAGTGGCTGGAATTTGGAATTCCTTTAAAGACCTTTTACAAACAACTGTTGAAGGCAATTGTTGTTTGAATTAGGACTGGAAGGAATCTCTATTTGCAGATCAAATGCACTTGGACAAATTGCATAAGATAATGTAGAAAAACCTGAGAAAAAGGTGAAGAAAACCTGATAAAACAAAAAAACAAACAAAAAACAATGCCACTAATCTCTCTTTCTGGCATAGGTGGGGAAATGGTGCAGGGCTGATTAGCAGCAAGGGCAATAGGGAGAACTGAAGACTTCCATTTTAGCAAGTATGAACCAAAAGGGAAATGTTTTAGTCACCAGCTAAGATAAAACTGTGTCAGTGTTTCTTCTAATGCTAAGTAACAAGTAGATACCCAAAATATACATTCATCTCCCTGCTAGAAAAGAATCTGAAAGAACAAGATAAATGTCTCTCTGGTTATCAGGGAGAATAAAATACTCCTTAAGAGAATTGAAGATTTTCTTTAGAGGGGAGGGTGAGTGAAATCATCAAATGGGGGGTATAGAAGGGTGTTTAGATTTATGGGAATGAGAGGATAAGGGAGGAATCCTTGGAGGGGAGTAGGTTAAGTAATAGGCCAAGGTAGAGGGTAGAAGTAAAGTAGAGGAGTTAGGAGGGATTTAAGAGATAAACACAAACATAAAAACAAAGATCAGAAGTAGAATTTGTTAAGGAGACTATATGTCTAGATATATGTATGTATGTGTATATATGTATATATGTATTTATATATCTATATATAAATATATCCATGCTTAATTGTAGCCTTCTGGGGTGGGGGAAAGAACAAAGTAAAAAGTGCACAGAGAGAACAAAAGAAAACTAATAAGAAAGCAAAGATGGACAGCTTTCAACACAACACATAGTATTTATTATATAGGCTTTCTTGAAATGGAAATTTATTGCTATATATTTTGAATCCTCTCATATTCTGCTGTGCACATGACAGGTTGTTTTTTCTTTTCTTATTTTGTATCTGTTTCAATATTTAAGTTTATATTTCTTTTTCTTTTCTTATTGTGTATTTAAGTTTCAGTAATAAATAATAAAAGAAAAGAAAATTGAAGAAGGATTTCAAAAAAGAAATTAATACAAAGAGGCAGAGGGAAATCCAACTAAATCAGGAGGCTGAAGGATAGAAGAATATAAGCAAGGAAGAAAAAGGACCATTGGCCACTGAATTTTTAAAATATGTTCAGGTATCTTTCCATTAAGGGTTGAGTTCTAATCTCTTAGAAGGAAGCAGGACCCAAGTGTGGTAGAGAGCCTTTGGATGAAGAGCAATGTAGAGAGAAACAGAAGTAATATTGTTGTAGGATTTTGCCACAGAAAGTACATTTCTCCTGTGAGAAAATGAAGATGGTAAAGTAAATCACAAATCTGGAACTGCGTAATAATGATGGAAGACATCAACTATTCAGGCACCTATTGTAGATCTTAAGAAAGAAATTGCTGCATGAAAGAATGCTCCAAATCTCTAATAATAAGAGAACTGCAAATCAAAATAACCCTGAGGTTTTACTTCACACCTTGAAAATTGGCAAAGATGACAAAAACTATAGTATTCAGTAATGGAGTGGTTGTGGAAAATGATGAACACACTCATTGGTGGAGTTGTGAAAAGGCACAAGCATTTTGGGAAGCACTTTGGAATGCTTAAAATAAAGTGACTAAGAAATCCATGTGTTTAAAACCAGAGACTCCATTACTGGGTTTATAACCCAAGGAATATATTGATAAAAAGAAAGTATCCATATATACCAAAATATTTATAGCATCACTTTTTATGATAGTGAAGAATTGGAAACAAAACAGATGTCCATTGATTGGGAAATGGCTAAACAAATTGTGGTACATAAATGCAATAGAAAATTACTGTGCTATAAAAATGATGTGTATGATGAATACAGAAAAGCATGGAAAGATCTACATGAACTGATACAAAGTAAACTGAGCTAAAAAAAATAAAATGCACAGTAACTCCAAGATAAGTGGAAAGACTAGCCACACACCAAACAATCAAAAGTGGTGTAACAAAATTACAAAGAACAAGTATGAGTTGAATGAAGAGACATGAGGAGACACCTTGGCTTATCCATTTATGGAGGTGGGAGTCCATAGATTTTACACATTGCTCATGTTTTTGGACTTTCTTAATGTATCAATCAGTTGTGCTGACTTTTTTTTCCTTCTTTAAAAAATATCATTTGTTATATGGGATGGCTCTCTGGGAAGAGGAAGAAGAGGAAGGATTCTGGGAATAACTATTATGTAAGAAATAAGACATTAATAAAAACTTATTTAAGGAAATAAAAAGGAAGTAACTGTTAACTTTGCTATAGTGACAATTTCATTTTTCAAATGCTGAAGGAACAAGGAGAAATATGGTTAACATGGACTAGTTCCTAACCTATAAGAAGAAGCTGATTGTCATCATGGAAATGGTAGGAAGCTTTGGAGTTTGTGATGGATAAGAATGGAGGGAAATGTGGCAGAGTGTGACACACATTCTAGATCTGGGGAGACCAGATTTGGGAGAATAAAGATAAAGGATATATATGATTCCATGACCAAAGATTATAAAGGGAGAAGTTAGCTTAAGAAGTTACAATTCTCTGAAGTCAAATTCTAATGACACCAGAAAAAAAAATCCAATGATAAAAAGGTTGCAGGGAGAATTTGTTTAAAGAAACTGATAGGTAGGCACATAGGTGGCACAATGGATAGAATTTTGAACCTGGAGTCAGGAAGACCTAAGTTGAAATCCAGCTTCAGATATTTACTAGCTATGTGACTTAACCGCTACCTCAGTTTCCTCATCTATAAAATGAGGATAATGATGGCACATACCTCTCCAGAGTTGTTGTGAGGATAATATGAAGTAATATTTGTAAATTGCAAATCTTAAAGTGCTATACAAATATTGTTATTTGTATATGCATTGATATACATGCATTGGAAACTAAATCAACTTCAGTCTTCAAAAAATATGTATAGAAGTAGGAAAAGTTTCTGAGGCTAAATCCAAAAGTATGGTTCAGTCTTATGAAGAATAGCATCAGAGAGGGGCAGCTAGGTGGCGCAGTGGATAGAGCACCGACCCTGGAGTCAGGAGGACTTGAGTCCAAATCTGGCCTTAGACACTTAACACTTACTAGCTGTGTGATCTTGGGCAAGTCACTTAACCTCATTGCCTAGCCCCCCCAATTTTTTTTAAAATTAAAAAAAATTTAAAAAAAAGAATAGCATCAGAGAAACCAAATCCCTTTATGGATTGGACTTGAGAGAAATGACAAAGGCAATAGAAGGAACTTTGAAAGCTATGTCATGAGTAAATGAAAGATCAAAGGAAGGGATATGAATATTGATGGAACTGATGATAATGGATGATGTACAGAAAATAAAAACTACTTAATCCCCATCTTAATTTTCTTTTTTGTGTTTACGGAATGGTCTTTAGCCAGGAAAATCTATGACAAAACTGGTTAAAATCCAAGAAATGAGAAAGTGATATAAGAATATCTAGCATCCCTCAGTGAGTTCAAGTCACGAGGTATTTATGAGCCAGATACTAGGATAATGAAATGATCTGTTCATGTGATTGCAGAGATACTGTTAATGAATCTTTGAAACAACACTTAGGATGGGAAACGTGTCACAAACCTAAAGAAGGGAAATGTCCCAATTTTCAAAAAGGAGAAAAAGGTAGGTGATTCAAATTAAACTAGAGCAGTTGACTTTGGTTCTTGGCAAAATTATAGATAGCAATAGGAGAAATGGACTTTTCCTTAATACACTAAACAAAATCTATTTGAACCCAAGAGTTAGCATGATGGAGAAGTGCTGAAGGCCTTTTTCATTAAGTTTGGGGTAAAGCAAGGATATATATTGTCACCACAATATTTTTTACATTTTTTCTAGAAATATTAGTTATAGCAATTAGCAAGAAAAAAGAAATTGAGAGGATAAACATAGTCGAAGAATTATATTAATATATTACAGGTATTATATGAATATGTTACAAAAATATGGAGAAATAAAGGAAGATTTCATTAATTGGAGATTAATTTATTAATAATGGTAGGGTCAGGCTAATATGATAAAAATGTTCATATTATCTAAATCAATATACAAATTCAAGCATCTCCCTAATTCAACTACCAAACAAACAAAATTATAATAATTCATCTGGAAGAACAAAAGTTCAAGAATATTAAGGGGAAGTAATGAAGAAATGAAAGGGGAGTGGGGAGGTGGAGAAGGAAGACTAATAGCACCAGATCTCAAACTATACTACAAAGTTGTAATCATCAAAACAATCTGGTTAAAAAAACAGTATCAAAGCACCAGATTAAATCCACATGATTCAGAAGCAATTGCAAACATAATGTACTATGCAAGGCATAGTGTTCAATAAACTTGAAGATACCAGATATTCAGATAAAGACTCATTTTTTTTTCAGGAAAAAAATAACTACTGAGAAAATGGTAAAGCAATTTGGGAGAATTAGGCTAAAATCAACATCTCATATACTATAATAATCTCTAAAATGGATACACGACCAGAGGCAAATGGAAGGATATGCTTTTTATAATCATGGAAAGGGTAGAGTTCTTGACCAAAAAAACCCCCCGAAACCAAAAACAAACAATATAGAGGATCACAGGAGATTAAAATGGACAATTTTAATTAAATAGGATAGAAGCATCTTTGCACAAAAATCATTGGAGTTAGATTTAGATAACAGAAAAAAATCTGTTCTGAAAGTTTTTCTGATATACATACATATGCACATGTGTATATGTGTACATATGTATGTGTATATATATATATATATATATATATATATAAAGAGAGAGAGAGAGAGAGAGAGAGAATTGATATAAACTTATAAGAGTGAAAGCCATTTCTCAATTTTAAAAAATTGCCCAAAGGATAGGAATAGATCATTCTTAAGGGAAGATATCCAAGTTATCAATTAACACATTGAAAATGCTCTAAATCACTATTATTAACATAAATACAAATTAAAACTATTTCTGTTCTGCCTTGTATAAGTCATATTAGCAAAGATGCCAAAAAAGAAAAATAATAATTGTTGAAAAGCTCGGAGAACAAGCACTCTAATTCATTGTTAGTGGAATGGTGAACTGCTCCAACTATTCTGGAAATTTGGAATTACACCTCCAAAGTGCCCACACTTTTTATATCCTTTTGCTCAGTGATGTCAGTATTGGGCCTATACCCCAATGATATCAAAGAGAGAGGAAAATGCATATATATATAAAAATGTTCACAATGGCACTTTTTGATGTTCCAAAGATCTGGAAAATAAGTGAGTGAAAATAAGTGGGGAATAACTGGACTAATTGTGGTATATGAATGTAAAGGAATATTATATTAACGAATTTAAGAAATGGAAGGATTCACAGAAACCTGGGACGACATATGAATTGATAGGGAAGGAAGTATGCAAAACCAGCAGAACTACGTCAAAAACCTGAAGAACTTTGACTAGTGCAAGAGATAATCACAGCTCCAGAAGTCTGATGATGAAGCATGTCTCCCATCTTTTGGTTAGAAATGTGATGGATTGTGTGTGCAGAAGGGGACAATTTAAGACATGACAAACAACATGGTTTTTTTGGACCTTACTTGTTAAAAAGGAGGGCTTTTATATATGGACAAGGGGTAGATTAAGGGGGATAGAGATAATGATGTAAAAATTTAAGAAGAAATTAAAGTGCATCAATGAAATTTTAATGAAATATTCATGCAACATTAAAAATAAGAGTTCATAATAAATTTTAAATGGATATGTAACCCTAATATTAAAGATCATACCCTAAAAATATTGGAAGAGAAGATCACAGCCTTGGGTAGGAGATACATTTTTAATGAAACAAAGGACAGAGATAAATACGAAGTACAAAATAGATAGCTTCTTTACAAAATATTCATCTAAGATATGAAGGGAAGCAGTTGAATGAAGAAAAATATTTGTATCAAAATTCTCATATAAGGGTTTGTTATCCAAGACTATACATACATACACACATGTATATATACATATATATACACACACAAATATACACATATATCTTTGTATGTATATGTATATATGACAATTTATTTTATAATATATTTGCAATATATAAATATAACATATTGCATTACAGTATATTTGTTATATTGTACACACATATGCGTATATGTGTGTGTGTATAAGTTTTTCCCTGAAAGATAAGTGGTCAAAAGTTATGAATAAATAGTTTTTAAAAGAAGAATTGAAAACTATTAATAATTACATAAAAGAATGCCCCAAATCACTATTAATAAGAGAAATGCTAGTCAACACAGCCCTGAGGTTTCAAAACTTTATACTCGGCAAATTAACAAAGATGGCAAAAAATAAGAATGGCTAATATTGGAGGGACTATGGGAAGATAAGCACATTAGTGTATTGTTGGTGGAGTTATGAATTAGTACAACCATTTTCTAAAGCAATTTGGAATTTTGCAAATAAAATGATTAAAATGTTCATACCCTTTGACCCAGAGATTCCACTATGCCCCAAGGAGGTAACTGTTAAGAAGAAAGTAAGATAGTCCACATATACACATATATACACATATACACATATATGGCAACACTTTTTTTTGGTAATGGCAAAGGATTAGAAACAGGATAGATGCCTATCAGTTAGGGACTAGCTAAACAAATTGTGGTACACAAAGGCAATGGAATATCGCTGTGCTATAAGAAATTATGAATGTGGTGAATATAGAGAAGCATGGAAAGATCTACATTAATTGATGTAGAGAGAAGTAATCAGAGCCAAGAAAATAATATTCACAATGACTATAACAATGTAAATGGGAAGAACGATCACAGAACAATCCCAAGTGAATATTGCCAAATAACAAAGGATAATCATGTTTCCTAAGAAGAGATGTGAGAAGACATTCCTACCCCACTTCTTCATTAACGTAGGAGGTCCATTGTTGTATGGACCTATTACATTGCAAATATTGTCAGACTTTTTCAAAGGATTGATTGGTTTTGCTGATTTTTTTCTCTCCTTCCTCTTTTTCATCTTTCTTTAAAAAAATACTATTTGTTACATGGGATGGTTCTCCGGGATAGTAAAAAGAGAGGAATACTAGGAGAAATTCTGGTAATGTAAAAAAAATCAGTAACATTTATTTAAAAAATAAAACACAGAATGGTACCGATGAAAGTTCAAGAGACACAAACAAGTATGGCAGTGTTGGTATTGCCACATTAAATTTTGTGTGTGTATGCATACATTCATATATATTTAAAACAAGCTATAATAAACACGATTTCATATACAATTATCTTTCTGGACTTATTTATATATGGAAATAATTGGAATTTTTGATGATAGTGTAAGTAGCCAGTGATATTTGTGACCAAAACAGTTAGTTTGTCAATCACCACCTGAGCCTGAGGACCTATCTGGGCACACCTGCCTGCCCATGACTTCTTCTGTCTTTTCACCCTCAGTAGAACTTTCAACTCATTCCACTTCGGTGGCTTGGCTTTCGAAACTTTTCTAAGCAACTCATCCTCATGATTGGGGGGTAGGGGTGGAGGCTTTCTTTGAAACCCAGGAACCTAGAGCACTGAATGGCTCCTGTCAAGTAGGGAACAAGAAGAAAGAAAGAAAGAAAAATGAAAAAGAAATGCTCACATTTTACCCGTTTGGAGTTGTGGGTTTATGCTGGTTCACATTTCTTAGAGGTATTTTGATCCCAGGTTCTAGCCAGATGTGCAAAGTATAATGCAGACCTCCCTCATTTGTCCAGGTTCTATATAAAGGAGATCTGAGCATCAAGATCCAATGGCCAAATAGTTTCTAAGTAGAGGATGTACTTATTTTCATTCTCATTTTCAATTATTCTCTCTCTTTCCCCATCTCTCCTCTCCTTCATCTAGACACATGAACAATAAATGAAGAATGACAGCTTATGTATGTGGACCGATATTTTTTATCACAGTTGAAAGCTGAGAAAACAATGTGTGTATTTCAAACCAAAGCTAAAGTTTCTGATGCCCAGAGGAAAATAGGTTAAATTGCAGAAATAACTGGCAGAGAGAATGGACTTTGTCCCTGGGGAGAGAGGAAGAAGGCAGAAGAAAAAAGTGATCACCTATTTCTCCTCCTCTGCACCCCGGAGGCAGACCCACCACAGTTGCCAGCAGATGTATCTATTCTCCATGATTGAGGGCTGTCTCTCACTTGTGATCACGTTTCTTCCACTTGCCTCACACCTTTCAGTTGCCATGCCCCACCCCTTTCCCATTTGCTTGGCTTCCTGGTTCCTCTACCCAAAAGTCCTTTTGCCCAAAGCAGAGAGACTGAGACACAAAGACAGCACTCTCTGTCCTGCCCTTGAGTCTTCCCATTCCTCCCCTCTGTAGGTGTTACTACTAAGTCAAGGCTACAATCGTAAAGAAATTTACTCCAAAATGGACTGGAAGTGGACCCAAAAACACTTTAGAAACTCACCTGGAAGTTTCATTAGCAGAATTAAGACAATAAACTCCTTACCCTCAAATGAAGTTTTCTGATAGATCAGAATTTTCTAAAGCTTCATTAAACTTAGCATTTATACACAGTACCCACTTCAGTGAAATCCTTTAAACTTGAAATAGGTTCTTGGAGCTTAATGAAAAGTTCAGATTCAGATTAAACATGTGAGTGTCTGAATGTAAAAAAAAAAAGAAAAAATACTATTTTTCCCTCTTTCTCCATACTGCTTATTAATGGATCAAATAATAAAAGAAAAATGAGGGCTTCCTTGTCTGAAATGTTTGCCTTAGAAATTGAGATGTTAAGGGGCAGCTAGATGGCAGCTAGATGGCGCAGTGGATACAGCATCGGTCCTACATTCAGGAAGACCCGAGTTCAAATCTCACCTCAGACACATGACATTAGCTGTGTGACCCTGGGCAAGTCATTTCACCCATTGCCTCACAAAAATAAAAGGAAAAAGAAATTTAGATGTTCCAAGGCCAGTTATTGTCCCTGTCATTTTGTCCCTTCTCTAGCTTATTAATGCTTTCTACTGTTAAGGTTAGAATCATAAAACTATAGATTTGGGGAATGATAATGACCTGAAGGGGCATCTAGTTAATTGTGGAATATAAATTATTCAACAGAGCAAATATCTTCCTCATATTGAGTACGAATTCATTCTACAGCTATTTATTAAATTGCATCTATTTATTAGCTGTGGACCCTGGGCAAGTCACTTAACTCTGTTTGCCTCAGTTTCCTCATTTTCAAAATGAGCTGGAGAAAGAAAATGCAAACCACTCCAGTATCTTTGCCAAGAAAACCCCAAATGGGTCCATGAAATGTTGGACATGACTGAAGGTACTGAACAACATCATCCACTGTACTAGGCATTGTAGATATAAACACAAAACTAAAAAATGTCCTACCCTAGAGGAGTTTTCAATATACTTCAACTCTTATTTATTTAAAAAATAAAAACAGGGGGCAGCTAGGTGGCACAGTGGAAAAAGCACCGGCCCTGAAGTCAGGAGGACCTGAGTTCAAATCCGTCCTCAGACCAAACACTTGACACTTACTAGCTGTGTGACTCTGGGCAAGTCACTTCACCCCAATTGCCTAAAAAAAAAATAAAAAAAAACAAACTGAAATCAACTCGAAAGCTATAGCGGTTGTGATATTCAATGATAGATTTTATAATTTATTATTTCCTTCTTCACTTTATTTCCATGTTTACTTTTTGCATGAAGACAGGTTGCATGAAAATTCTTCAATTCTTTTTTTTTTGCAGGCCCTAAGTATGAAGCATGACAGGAAGGAAGTGGCTTTCCCTCTTTATTCTTCAATGTGATCAATCTTCTATTGATGTTTATTCTCATCACACTCTTCAGCCTCACTGTGGTGGTGCCAAAGGGACAAAACAGAATCCTTAGTATTTTAGCAGAAGGTTGGGTGAAAATGGTGGAGCTGGGACATAGATTTGGTATTCATTGGGAGTGGGGGAATTGGAAGGAGGATGACTTGTGCGGATGCCCACTTTTAGTCTTTGGCTCTTGGTCAATGGTCTTTCTTCTGGCGTTTCGTGTCACCTGGATTCAGTAGTTAGCCAAACCAAGACACTAATCAAACAAAAGAGAAAAACATGTTGAGCCAACAGCTGTACCACTTGTGTCAGCTCCAAGCTGAGGGGTCTGGCAGCTGTTCGAGAGCCGCACAGAGTCAGCACACAATGCCTGCCCTCATGAAAGCAAGATCAAAAGGAAACAGGAAGGGAGAAAAAGGAATTCTGTGACTCCTTCTAATTTAAGAAAAGCAACTTGATCCGTTTACATAGAAAGAGCTATCATGTTTTTGCAGCTTTTTGCTGGGGAGGAAGAAAGCTGTCCTTAAACCCTGGCCTCAAAAATGATGGAGCTGTCGTGATGAGGACAGAAACAAAAGTCTTCAGTTGGAGGAGGACAAAGTCCCACACTTGTAGTCTGGCAAATCCTTAAGGCCATTCTGCTGTTTGCTTTCTCTTTCCTCTCAATCCTCTCATCTTCATCAAACATAAGAAAACTAAGAATTTATTTTTATTCTGGTCAGTTTCTTTAGAAAGCCCTAAAATGGGCCCTGAACTCTGCAGAAGTGAAGGTGTATAAATTGGTCCAATATGTTTAAAAAAAATAAAAAGGTGGACAGCCCTAGAAGAATACACATCACTCTACTTTCTCTGTCAAATGATAGGAAGTACTATGGAATTATGAAGAGAAAGTGCTTGGATAGAGTAGGTCATCTGATCTATCTGTAGTAGACTTTTTCTTATGGCAACATATCAAAACTGTTGTGTATGCACCAAAATTTTCTTCTTTGAATGATCTTAAAACTAGGATTGCAAATACAGTCCTTTCAGGTTCAGAGCAAGAGTTGATGAAAATTTTTACAAGGCTCAAAAATTGACTAGAGCAATGGATAGCAAAAGAAGATGGCAAAGTTGAATTTTAATAAAAAACAGATCAATTATTTGTAAAATGTAAATAATTAACCTCTGAAATATTCTTTGTAAATTTGTAGTATTTATACTTCTGAAGTTATAAAATTTTAAAACTGTACTAAGACTTTTAGGACACCCCATTTATATGTGTGTGTATGTGTGTGTGTATATATATATATATGTGTGTGTGTGAGTTCATATATGTATATATATGTATATATGTGTATATATACTATATATTTTATAAATACATATATACATATGTGTGCATAAATGAACATATTGTACATATACACAATACAAATATACAAATGTATAATATGTATTTGCATTCATAAGATATGTATCTACGTATTCTGTTTATTACAGAATAATAGGTAATGTTTATTACCTATTAGTTTCTAATGGACCCCATAAAATAAAGATTTCAAGTTAATAAAAAGTTTGTAATCTTAATGAAACATGTAATTGGGAAATTATGATGATTCAAGTTCTTGGGTAGACTTGCTCATAGGATCTGGATCTGATGGGCATCTGAGATCATCTAGTTCGAGGATGATAGCATCTATAATTAGAAGGATGAATAGAAGGTAGAGGTAAGCACCCTCATTTTATGGGTAAGGAAACTGAGGCTCACAGTGGCTATCTTCTACACAAGATCACACAGTGAGAGTCACTAGGAGACATAGAATACAAACCCAGGTTCTCCAACTCCAGACCCAATACGTTTGCAATTAATTGGACTGTCCTTTGATTAATATATCCTATTTCCCCCCTCTCCTGACATGTTTCTTCAGCCACAACATTTTAGATTTTTCATTGTTTGAGTTTTAGTCTACCATTTTACTACTAAATATACATCTAAAGTTACTACTTTGTCAGTGGTTCATTTATGAAGATGGACACAGGCATGAGCATTTAATAATACATAGGATTTATATAGCATTGTAATCACTTCAAAGTGCTCTACATGTATTAACTCATTGAATCCTCACAATACCCTGTGAGGTAGGTGTTATTATTATCCCCATTTTACAGATGAGGAAACTGAGGCAGACAGTTGCCAACTTGCCCAAGGATGCACAACTAATAATAATAATATCTAACACTTATGTAGTGCTTACTATGTGCCAGGCACTGAGCTAAGCACTTTACAATCATCATCTCATTTGATCTTCACAACAACCCTGGGATGTTATTACCTTGTGAGGTAGGTATTATTATTATCCCCATTTTACAGATGAGGAGACTGAGGCAGACAGAGGTTAAGTGACTTGCCCAGTGTCATACTCCTACTAAGTGTCTGAGGCTGGATTTGAACTTAGGTCTTCCTAACTCCAGGCCCAGCACTCTATCCACTGAGCCACCTAACTGCCACGTGGAACTAGTGAATATATTGATCCTCTTAACTTTGCTCATTTCACCCAAATTTTATAAGGCTAGAAACTCCATTCTCTTTAAAATTTCTTAAAATCCACTGGACTAGACATTGTTTCTTAGAAACTGAGTAATCAGAAACTTAGAAAACTCAGAAAAAAGACTCAGAATTCTGTGATTTTTAAAATGTCATTTGTGACTATTCTAGCAATTTTCTTAGACTTAGTTTGTGGATGGATTTGGAAACTTTTGTTTATCAAGCTAATTTAAGGCCATAATGACAACATATTATTTAATTTAAAATATGAAGTTTATTTCTAAATAAAACAAAAGCTACAGGATTAACTCAAACAGAGCAAGAAACCAAACATAAAGTCCTTCAGCTATTTCTGTAGCAATCTTCATCAAGGCAGTCATTAAATCCAACCTTAGACATAAGAGATGAAAGATTAATTTTCAGACAACAAAATATAGTAAGTCACTGTCATCCTTTTATCACTCCTCAGAGGAAGGAAAACAATTTATACCAAGATAAATAAAAATATTCCATTAACTTCTCTTTTTTCCCCCACATCATTTCTAAGGATGAGATCTTTATTTTTTTTCTTAGTTTAGCTTTCAAAATGATGACTATAATTAGGACCTCCCCCTATATGAGAAAAAAATAATATTTTCATGCCCAAGAAGACAGGAAATTGTACTTCAGGAAATTGAGCAGTTCATGTCCATTGGTCTTTGTTACATGATTCTCTGGACTGAGAGTGACCTTTCTGGTGGAATCCAAGAAACTTTGCTACAGAGAGCACTGTAGAATTATGGACAACGCATTCTGGCACAGTGTAGTAAGGGACCTCAGAGGTTTTATATAATCCCATCCCTCTCAAATCATGAACTCTACAATATTCCCAAGAAGTGGCCATCTAGTCCTTACTTGAAAATCATCAGTGACAGGGAACTCACTACCTGATGAGCCTGCTCATTTCGCTTTGGGACAACACTAATTATTGATAGTTTTTTCATCTGTAAAATGAACTGGAGAAGAAAATGGCAAACCATTCTAGTATATTTGCCAAGAAAACCCAAAAGAGGACATGGAGAGTCAGACCTGACTGAAAATGATTGAACAAGAAGAATTATTAATAATTGTTCCTGGGCAGAGTAAAAGCAGTGACTTGCTTGAGATCTCTCCCAAACCCCTTCAAATACCTGTAAAAAATGGCCCTAAACAAATTCTAGAGCAGCAAAACCCACCAAAAAACAGTGAAACAGATTTTCAGCCCAAGATAACATGGATGGTATATTGGAAAGGTCTATTGCACCAGATTGGGAGAGGAACACAGTTCAGCGTGGGCACACAGGCAAAGACCAGGCCTCAGTGAACCTGGAGCAGGCCTCAGAGGATGAATCATGAGCAGTTATGGCAGTTTCCAGACTTCTCAACCCACAAATGCCAAAGACAACTCAGAAGGTCAGTAGGAAAGGTCTGTGACCACGGTGAGAGAGGAGCTGGGTCCCAGCCCCTGTCCTAGTGCAGCCCCGGGGCTGCTGCTGCTTCTGTAGCTCTTAGTCCACAGACAGAGGGGGAATAGAGTGGCTGATCAGAGTGGGATTGTAGGGATCTCTTTGCTGGGGCTGAGGCAGGATTCTCTTGCTTTGTTCATGCTTAGAACTGGGTCACAGTTCTGGGTGGCGGTCCTAGGACGAGGATGAGTACTGGCGTGGTGGAACTTGTAGTGTTGGTGGAGAGGGAATCCTCCTTACAGTTCCAAGGCAGAAAAGACCAGAGTATGGGCCAGGAAAGGAGTAAACACCTTGCCCTTGATTGTACTAGAAAATTTACAGGTCCCTAAAAGTATCTCTGAAAATAGCTGCACAAAACCCCTGAAGCTTGGGACAGTAATTCTCCACACTGGAAGCAGACCCCTACCTTAACAAAGAGTTTAATAGTCAAGTAATTGGCTGGGATCATGAGCAAACTGCAATTGGAAGCTAGTGATGGACTATCATTATGCTATAAGAAATGACAAGCAGGATGATTTCAGAAAAACCTGGAAAGAATTTATGAACTGATGCAAGTGAATTGAGCAGAACCAGGGAAACATTGTACATAGTAACAGCAATATTGTTCGATGAAGAACTGTGAATGACCTAGCTCTTCTCAGCAATATAATGATAGAAGACAATCACAAAGGACTAATAATGAAGCATGGTATCTGTCTGCAGATAAAGAACTGATATTTGAATACAGACTGAAGCATGTTATTTTTCACTTTCTTTCATTCTTTTTCTTTTATTCAAGTGTTCTTACACAGAATGACAAATAAGGAAATGTTTCACATGATTGTACATGTATAACCTATATCTGATTGCTTACTGTCTTAGGGAGGGGAGGGAAGGAAAGGAAGGAGGGATAGAATTTGGAACTCAAAACTTTAAAAAAAATGTTAAAAATTGTTTTAACAGGTAATTGGGGGAAAATAAAATATTTTTAAAAATTTGAAAGAAGGTAGAAATAGATAAAGATTATGACATTCCTTGATGTAAGGATAAAGATGCCACACAGTTTGGCAGAGAAGAGACTGAGAAACAGGGGAAGGAATGGGGAACAGTCTATGTTGAGAGTGCAATATTTCTGACTCCCTCTCCTCCTGTCCTCCCCACTTTCCCCTGCCATTTCAATCACTGCCACCTCCTTGCCCCCAATCCCCTAATGCTCTCTTGAGAACCGGGTGGAGCTTAATTTCACATCTGCTGTGCCATTTGATTCAAAATAGCCATTTATTACCAGGCTTTCTGTGAGGAATAACTAATGAAAATGATCATAAAACCTGTTGCAAATGGAAAGTGAGACGTAAGTTCCAAATCATAACAGAACACGCCAACGCTGGAACTAGTGCCCCAGTCCCGAATCCAGGGTTTGGGGGCTCTGATCCACTAGACTTTGCTGCTTTCACAATTTATTTTGGGTACTTTGAAAACCTTGCAAGTCCTCAAGGCTTAAGCCACAAGTGTAATAACTCTGCTCATATTAAGGATTGTGAGTTTATTCAGTGGGACTTGTGGTTATGATCGTTGCCAAGGTGACTGAAGGAGTGCATACTGGGACCAGACTTATTAAGAGGAATCACTTGGTATTGGAAATGACAGGCCTCCATGTGTGCCCTGCCCAAAGGCTAGCAGTCATAAAAAGCAAATTTCCGTGGAGTAAGACATGCTGTCATTCTGCATGGGTCTGTTGTTTCCCTTAACCGAGCCATTAATATAATTTCTTCTTCTCTTTCCTTCTTCCTCCTTCTTGTTTTCTTCCTCTTTCCTGTTTTTTTCTTCCCTCTTTTATCTTCTCTCTTTTCCCTTGTTGGTGTTTTCATTGCAACCAGTGTGCCTTTCCACTGGGCAGCAGGGAGTGGGACTCACTCCAACTTGTTTTCATTGCATTAGTTCCTGGTGCCTGCAGTTGCAGCTGTCATGACTTCATAACTCTGAAATGGCAATGAGGGTTGGAAAACAGGGCTTGAATTGTATTCATTTGGTAGAAGGTATCAAGTGTGAAAGAAACCTAGGCAGACTTGACCTCCTGCTGTATTATTTTTGAAAACTGCTCTTATCACTCCCCACCCCCTCCTATCACTTTTAATGTCAGCTACTCTGGAAGAAGTCCAACCTCTCAGACCTTTTAGCCCATGAGGTTCAGTTCATTTAGGGAACAGCTAAAAATGATATACAATATATCTTTCATGAGGAATTATTTTTGCTCAAGAAAAATTCAGAGACTGGTTTTGATTCTATTGTGATTTAAACATCCTTTTCAGATTTAGAGAGGTTGGGAGGGGAAGAAAGAATTAGATCCCCTGCACCTACCATAGCACCTGACACAGTAAAGTCAAATGAATGATCATTTATTGAGAGTGGGACATTGTGTGGGACACTGTGCTAAGCACTGGGATTACACTTACAAACAGAAAGACAGTCCTTGTCTTCAAGAAGCTTACATTCTAATGGGGGAAGATAGCACATAAAGGAAGCTGAAAACCAGGGAGTGTTTGGGCAGAAGGTGCTGGTGTGGGGGACATGGTAGAGAAAGTCCAGAGAGTCAGGATAGAGTTTGGAGAGGAATGAAGACATGGCTGGTGTGGGTGTTTTCCTTAAAGTAAAGGTCCTGGGAGGAGAAACTAATCAATCAGAGGAAGGGGCTTCAAGGACAGCATGTACGTGCAGTGTGAGAAGTCCAGATGGTAGAATGAACTTCTAGAGTGAGGAGGCTTATGTAACATGGAAGAAAAAACCTAGAGAGTCAGTAATGAAGTCAACAAATAAATGCTTGTTGACTGACTAACTGATGACAGGGAATGATCCAATTGTTGAGATTTTTTTTCCTCCCCTCCTTTTTTGCACCCTTCCCTATGCACTTAAATGCTCTTATAATGGATAAGAAAAGTTCAAACTGAGTGGTCTGCATTTCTTATTGTGAGCTCATTCTTCATAGGGCACACTCCTTGAAAACTCTGAGTCTGTGGCATGGTTGTTAAAGGAATTTGGTTGAAATTTCAATCTTCCCTGGACATTTCAACACAATAACAGCTGTTTTAGCAGTGGCTGTGGTGGTGGAGAAAATGTGGGAAATGGATTGCTAGTTATTTAGGGAAATAGGCCAATGCTTCACACAGATCCTACAGATGTGGGATTTCAAATTATGACTGATTTGTGGATAATTAGTGGTTTAGGTCTTGGTTCAGGGAGGTATTACTGATTTGAAATGCAGCAAGCCAATGTGATTGAGAGGGCTGGACAAACACCATGTGTATTCACAAATCAACAGATAAGCTTATCGATCAACAGTAAAGAAAGTTATTTTCTAAGTACAGTTGTTTGTCTTGTTTTGGCCTTACTTTGGAATATATTGACCACCTGGTCCTTAATAAAGGGTAGGGTGTCATTTTAACACAGGGTTTTAAAATTTCTTGGTCTACCCCTGATATTTTAAGTTTGAAGTTCTGCAGGTAACCAAAGAGTCTCAGTACAATGCAGAGGGTCCTGCCAATTTCTCTTCCATTCTATTCAAATTTGTGATTTTTTGGGAGAATATCTAAAAGATTCCAGTATATTGATTTTGATTTTTTTAAAAAAGTATAATTGTTGTCCTTAATTTTTATTCAAAATAATTTCTACATATAGCCCCATTCAAACCCAGTTTTGACCATATCTTGTAAGAAATAAAAGTAGTTAAACAAAAACATGCAATTTATCATTGCATATGTCAGTATATGCAACATTATATCCCCATAGCCACCCACTTCTCTACCAAGAAGAAGTAAATATATTTCATTATCTGTTTTCTCAGACCAGGATTAATCAATATAATGATTAAGGGTTTTAGTTACTTTTACTGGTTTTGTTACTTTACATTGTTATCCTGGTTCTGCTTAGTTTACTTTTTAAGTTCTCACAAATCTTCTCATGTTTCCTTGAATTCCTCATATTGGCTACTTTTTTTTTTGGTTCAGGTCAACAAGTACTCATTAAACATTTATTGTGTATGTATGAGGCTGTGCTGGGTTGAAGATACAAAACCCAAAAATATCCTGCCCTCAAGGAACTTACATTTTAATCCCTTAATAAGTTCTGTGACCCTCATTTGTATGCTTTGATTTTTTTGGTCATTTTAAATTTTTACCTTTTATTTTTACATCATTTAATCTTTTATTTAAAAAAAATGAAACACTTCATGAAATTGCTTATCACTCTCGTGCAGACATTGTGCTAATCTTCTTTGTATAAAGAATTTTAGTCCATGTGCTGCTGAAGTGAATGACCACTAGCAATTCTCTTTATTCCATGTTCATGTGCCTAGGTGAATCCATTTTAGACTAGGATTGTTTTGTCATTCACACGTGCACAAACACACACACACACACACACACACACACACAGAGTGACCTTTCTCAGCAGTATAGTCTTCAGCCATGAAATACAACCTGCATGTGTATTTGAATGGGTATATAAAGTTCATAATATTTTAGTACTCTCAGCAACTAAGAGATAGCTAGGCAACATAGGAAATTAAATGCTAGAGTCAGAAAGACCTGAGTTAAATTCTGCCTCAGGCACTTACTAATTGTGTGACCCTGGACAATTCATGTAGCCTTTTTTCAGTTTCAGTTTCCTCATCTGTAAAATGGGCACAATAATAGCATCTACCTCACAGGGTTATTGTGAGACTTAAATCAGATAATATATATAAAGCAAACATTAAAGTACTATATATATAAATGTTAGCTATTATTACCTTGTATGTACTGAATGCCACAGCAGATTATCTTTGTGAATTGCTGAGGTCCTTGAAAATTAATCTTTTGGTGATGAGCCTCTTCAAACTTAGCTAGGCTGGTCTTCAAATAAGTGCTTATGTTATGTTGACTTGGCCAATAGTCTACTCCATGTCTGGATGAGTATCATACTAGGATTTAAGAAGAAGAATTAATAATATCATATTTAGTGCATATAAGCTTTGAGATCACTCTCCCAATTCCAATTCCACTGGTAGATCAGACCCCTAGAACCAGCTATTATGCTTTCCACTCAGAGTTTTAAAGGTAATCCTGAGGGGGTGAGAATATCTTTCTAATAGTCACAACCATCCCTATTGTGTGTTCCCCAACATCCTCCAGCCAGTGGGGATTAACTTTCCTGTGATATCATCTCTCTAATGATTATTGCCCCAGTATCAACTGACCCATTGATAAAGTATGCAATATCACTGCAATTAATATAAATTATTTTTAAAAGGATATTTGCTGAGAAGATAGTGCAAGAAATGAAGTATAGAAACCTCTGAAACTGGGAACAAAATATCCTCTACCACATCAGTCCCTGGGGAAATTGAGCTCAAGCTTAAAGTGGTTTCCACAAACGTCCTCTTCCCTGACCCCACCAAGTTCACATCTGAGTGTGGCATAGTGATGAATGAGTTACTCCCTTGCTTGCAAGATATGGTGTTGAGACTATTGAGATGATTTCCTGTTGGGCTGAGTTAAGCAAGTCACTCCTTAGGACTGACTGGCTCATCCCTAGGCTCAACTGTTGTTTCTACTAGTAGACTGTGCTGTGGATTCCCATTTTAGTACCATTAGTAGTTCTTCCAGCTTTGCAAAATCTGCAACATGGTGACATAATCTAATCCATCTCTGGGTACTCATTCTTCTTAGATCAGAGAAGAATAAACACAATATAGATAGAAGAATAGCGACTCCACGTATTTATGACCACATGGCAGCCCAGATAGAGAAAGGTGAGGCAATTGGTAGTAGTACCTCTTACCTCTCTCCCCAGAGTGAAAAATGCTTATAAATCTACTACATGGTGTAGTACCTTGATCTGTAGAAATAGAACCCAGATGAAAGCAGAGAATGTTATGTATAAATCAAATCATTTTGGAGCTGAAAAGGATCCTAACAATTAACCAATCGTCTAAAATTATAAGGTATGTATTTGAGGGGTAGAGCATTTATGACTTGCATAATAATATTAATAAACATTTTTATATCCATTGAAGGTTTGTAAAGCTCTTTACATAAATTTTATTTGATTTTCACAACCCAGTGAGGCAGCAGCTGCTATCATTCTCATTTCACAGATGATTAAATTGAGACTCAAAGAGCTCATGATTTGCCCAAGATCACACAGCAAGTTACCAGGGAGATTCAGGTTTCTTGAGCAGTTTTACCTCTATACTATGTTTCCTAAGGATAAATGTCAAGTCTTATATTTAGATTCAAAAAATCAATTACAAGAATACAGATGGGCAGACATCTTGTTGAGAATAGATCATATAAGAAATATATGGAGGTTTGAATGAACAGACAGCTGAATAAGAGCCAACAATATGACATGGCTGCCATGTTATATTTGACTACATTGAAGGAATTATAGGGTCCATATCAAGAGAAATAATAGTCTTTGTTGGTTAGACTGGTTCTAGAGTCAGTCAGTCATTTGATGAGTATTTATTAGGTGCTTATTATGTATTAGGTTAGGAAATTAGGTGGCACAGTGGATAGAGTGCTAGGCCTAGAGTCAAGAGGACCTGAGCTCAAATCTGGCTTCAGACACTGTGTGATCCTGGGTAAGTCACTTAACCCTGTTTGCCTCAGTTTCCTCTTCTGTAAAATGAGTTGGAGAAGGAAATGGCAAACCACTACAGTATCTTTTTCAAGGAAACCCCAAATGGAGTCACAAAGAGTAGGATGTGACTGAAATTACTGAACAACAAAAATGTGCCAGGTACTATGCTTTGCATGAGGGATATGGAGAAAGAGTACTGGGTTGTGTTCTGTTCAGGGTACCACACTTATAAGTGTTATTGACAAGTAAGAATATATCTAGTGGCAGGTGAACAGGATTATGGGGCCCTGAAAAGCATGTCATATGACGACTAGTTGAAGTAGGATGTTTAGTCTGAATAAGAACAAAATTTAGGGGAGAAATGAGAGCTATTTTCAAATATTTGAAAACATGCTATCCTATGGATGAAAGATTGCAGTTTTTCAGTACAGCTCTAGAGGGCACAAGATCTATGGATAGAAATTACAGTGTAGAAGACTTGGTTCAATATAAGGAAGAATTTTCTCACAACTTAAGCTATCCAAAAGTAGAAAGGGCTACTTTGTGAAGGAATGACCTGCCTATTGCTGTATGTTCAAGTAGAAGTTCACAACGATTTCCAGGGGTATTATAGAAGGGATTCTTTGCAAGGAGGGCAGAGATAGCAGGATTTAGAACTGGAGGGGATTCTGGCGATCATCCCCTTATCCTCTCATTTCACAAATAAAGCAAGTGGGACCCAAGAATTTAAGGGACTTGCCCAATATCAGGCTGTAAATATTTGAACCCAGACAATCTTATTCCAAGTATAGTATTCTTCTTAGGAAGAAGATTGAAATAGATGAATTCTATAGATTCTTTCAGCTCCAAGATTCTAAACCATAAATCTAAGTTTTGATAAGTTCTATCTCCCAAGGCTATAAGTCTTAGTATCATTTTTAACTCTTCCCTCTAACTTTATACCTTTTATCTAATCTGACACCAACTACTATTGTTTATTCCTTCACAATATAGCTTGGATTCACCATTTCTTCAAATCCCCACTACTTCTTGTTTTAGGTTCCCATCACCTCACATAGGGATTACTGGGCAGTTTCGAAGCTTGCATGTGGTTATGATCTGAATTTACAGTGGTTCAGGTTGGATTTAAAGTGGAAAGTAGAGACACACGCTGCGAAACATGAAGGAAAAGCAGGCAATGACCCTTACTCATCTAGGCAATGGCAAGGCAACAAGGGTGACAGGAAATAGATTCATTCAATTTGCACATAGGGAAAGAGTACCATGATTTTTGTTACTAGAAAGAAATAGGACAAAGTTGTCAATTGCATCAGCTTTGCTTTATCTCTTTGCAATCTTGCTCCTGAGTAAATCTGAATGGCAAGCAGGGAAATTATGGGAGTTAAAATAGATATCCTCAACTTAGTTTAAACGCAACTCTTTGTATTTTGCTACGTGGCTTCACAGGATGATTTGAAGAAGAACTAAACTAGTGACAAAGGATATCGTCAGGGCAAAAAAGGGACTTGGGACCAAAAATCAGATAATAGTCTATTCTGTGGAAACCCAAGAAGCAATGAAAGAAAAGCAATTCCAAAGATATGCCTGAAAATATCTATGGGTTATTTTAATTTTGCCTCTGAATTTCAAAGGCATTTATCAAAATGCCTTGAACAAAGTAGGTGCTTAATAAACAAATGTTCTTCTGATAGGATGGATTGGATTGGAATTGCCAACTCATATTAATGGAGGGAGTCTCCATATAGGGAGGTCCCCATTCTGATGAAAGCACAGGTCCAGATACCACTCACCACAACCCCCAATAGCAAGTAACATAATCTTTTAAGTTTAGCAAAGTGCATTCCATGTGTTACCTCATTTTAAAAAGCTTAGAGTCAAGATAACTTGTTCAAATCTGGCTCGGTCATTTATAAGACATGTGGCTTTCAGTGAGTCAGTGAGGTTTTCTGAGCCTCAGTTTCCTCATTTGTAAAAGAGGGATTAAAATACTTATGATTCCTTCTTCACAGAATTACTTTGAGGAAAGTGTCTTGTAAACTATAAAGCACTACAGAAATGTTAATTGCCATTGTTATGGAGATTAATAAAGTACTGTGGTATATTGCTGGTTCCTTGGGGGAAAAAAATCCCATGGGATAATATGCTGGTTTTCCTATTTCTGACACCCACAGAACAGCAGGGATGAAGTTTTATTGGCTCCATTACAATGACCAGACTATTTAACATAAATCAGGAAATGGATTTTTTTAGTCCATTCTGAGAATTCTCCAGGGAAGTCATAGATTATAGACAGTGAAAGATGTCACCCATATGGGCTGGATTTATTTTGTACGTTACCCATATGGTGATTATCACTCAAGCCTGGTCATTACCAACTATAGGAGGGCAACAATGTGAAAGATCATCAGGAAAATGGACAGTTCAAGATTGAAGAATGGAAAGTATCCCCAATGGGAAACTTTCTTTTTCTAATTTAGAAATTTACTCTGTTTATTCCACAAACTTTATATAGCTTTATTTAAAAAAAAAAAGACAACAAAAAAACAAAATAAAAGTTTTTTTGTTTTTGTACATTTTTTTGTGTATTTTGACACAAAATACACAGGTTAGGACCCTGCCTACCACAGTAAGCAGACTAAGGTTAGGTGAAACAGACAATTTTAAGGGCACCTTTTATAGCCCCTTCCTCATGCCAGGAGGTAAGCAGTGTGTTCTTACAAAAGGCTGCTCAGACACTCAGGGGTCTAATGGTCTTAACTACTGCTTCAGTCCAGTGAGAAGATGGCCCTATGGCCCAGGCCACATGTGTGCAGGGTTGTAACTACAGCTCCCAATGTATCTGCATCTGCTACTTTGTCACTTGCCTGTCACCACAGGACTTTGAGGTAGATAAAAGTGGTAAAATAGTATGGGTGTTGTCTTTTGACTCTCGCATAAGTTAGATTTAAAAAAGCCAAGTTGTAGGCTTCACTCTCTCTTTCAGAATCATTAAAGTCCAGCGGCAAGACAAAAACCAAGATGACTGGTGTTGGTTCTGGATGCAATGGACGACCTCGGCATCTTTAATGTCTGACCAAATTCTAAGAGCTCCAGGGCACCTGCGTTAGCTACTTTCATGGCTGTTGGAACAATATGTTTTCATCCATCCATTTCACCAGGAGGAGTCTTTGAATGCTTGGGGTAGACAACCCCCTAACTCACCAATAGGTTTGAGACCTTCTTGGTTACCCTCAACCTGGTTTAGCCTGTCTGCCAAAACAGTTCACTTGACATGTGGCTGCTGCTTCTTGGAGTCACAAATGAGAGTTGGGTGAATCAGGCGGACATCAAAAATGGAAAGCAGCCCTAAAAGGCTCAGGAGCCCTCACACCAAAGGTACTAGTCTTTCTGAACATCACTATACCCCATCATTTGTAAGTATATTAATGTGTACTAATAATAATATCTAACATTTATATGGCAGCTAGGTGGTGCACTGAATAGAGTGCCAGGCCTGGAGCCAGGAAGACCTGACTTCAAATCTAGCCTCAGACACTTACTAGCTGTGTGATCATGGGCAAGCCACTTTACCCTGTTTGCCTCAGTTTCCTCATCTGTAAAATGGAGAAGGAAATGGCAAACCACACAAGTATCTTTGCCAAGAAAACCCCAAATGGGGTTGTGAAGAGACAGACACTACTGAAACTGAAATAACTTAAAGTCTACAAAATGATTTGAAAATATCATGTCATTTTATCCTCGTAACAACCCTGGGATATAGATGATGTTACTATCCTCATTTTACAAATGAGGAGACCAAGACTCTTTACAGTTAAGTGACTTGCCCAATTCTAACAAATCTAGCAGGTGTCTGAGATTATACTTGAACTCATGTCTTCCTGACTCCAGGCTCAACAATCCAGCCACTGTATTACCTCGTTGCACAAAATCAATGAAAGGTAATTTTTGCAGTTTGGGTCCTAGAAGTTGGTGAGAGGAACCATAAAAGCCCTCAATGCGACAATATTTTGTTCCAATATTGCAGGTAAAGAGGGTAAGGCTTTGAGAGGTCAGATGATTTGTCTTAGTACTAGAATCCAGGTGTGCTAAACCCAAGGCCAATTTTCCTTTCCATGGTAGCAAAGTGCCTTTCACTCTGCTCATCCCATTCTGCTCTTTGGTAGACCTGGTCCCGTGGTTTGAAACATGTGAGCTGGAACACAAAAGCATGGAATGAGTGACCACAAATTATCCAGAGTGTTATTTCCCTCCCAAATCTAACTTGTTTTTTGGGTGTGGGAAGTACTTGGGAGTTAGGGAGTAGATCTGTGATTTCATTGGAATAGGAAATACTCAATGAGGAAACTCCCTTTTACTAATGATGTTAGACCTTGCTTTCCAATTTACAGACTTAGAGAATTGCTTGGGGTGGGAGGGATGGGGAGAGGCATTGAGAGTTTAAGTAACTTGCTCAGGGTTACATAGTCAATGTATATCAGAGGGATCATTATAGTCCAGGTCTTTCTGACTCTGAGGTCAGCTCCTTTTCTATTATTGGTTGTGGTTGTTCAGTTCTGTCTGACTCTTCTTGATCGCATATGGGGTTTTCTTGGCAAAGACACTAGAGTGGTTTGCCATTTTCTTCTCCAGCTCATTTTACAGGTAAGGAAACTGAGATGAACAGGGTTAAGTGACTTGCCCAAAGTCACACAGCTAGTGAGTGTCTGAGGTCAGATTTGAACTTAGGTCTTTCCGATTACAGACCACTGAACCATCTATCTGTTTTCAAAATTTTAAGGCTGCAACATCCAGTATTCCTGGATCGTCTCCTACCTAACTACTATCCAGGCTCAACCCTGCTTAGCTTTAGAGATTAGATGGCATTGGGCATATTCAAGGTGGTATAGCTTTCTACTATACCATAATAAATGTTACCACCATGTTACTACAATACTACATCTCTCTCAAACTGCCTATTAACAGACAAAATCTTCAAACCAGAAATGAAATGATTTAGCATAAAAAAATGCAAAGCCTCTGCAGTTGTCAGTCATAAATCAGTCACTGGTCACAAGATCTCTGACAAATAGGCTGTGGTATAGGAATAATTGAGGTTGAAATAACCTCAGAGGGGGAATTTTAAAAGCGCCGATCATTTAATTTTTCCTGACTATTCTTAGATGTCCTTATTTAAAAAGAAAAGACTTATTGTTTCAATCCCTCTCCCCGACATGTTTTGTAGTCATTCCCTATACATTGCTTATTTGGGGCTTTTTTCTCAATTAGCTCTTTCTCATTTCCCTTCCAAAAATTTTTGCTGGAGCTTGTAAAGCCCCGTGGTTCCTCTTTCCGTCCTTTCTGGCTCTTTCCCACTCATCTTCCCAAGAGATTGTTCCCACCCATATTAGAAATGGATTTTCCAGTTGTCAGCCATCTGTTTAGGTGCCAAAGTTGATATGAGCAGCGCAGTTAACTCTTCAGTGTTTGAGAGGCTCAGTCTGCATATTCTAGAGCCAATTTCTTATGGTTCAATTTATAGCCAAGAAAATCAGAGTTCAAATCCTGCCTCAGGCACATATGAGTTATATGCACTTTAGTAAATATCATAACTTTTCTAATTAATGGTTTCCTCAACTGTAGAGTAGGGATAATAATGTAACTTATTTACGTAGGGCTGTTGTGAGGATGAAATGAAACAATACATGTAAAGTGTTTTTCGACTCTTAAACACTGTAAATCATATCCATTATTACTTTTGTGGTGGTTTTTTTTATTCTCATCTTTTTCTAATGAAATCCAGACAGAAAAGCTCCAGGGCCAAATCACTACCTTGCTATTACATTTTATAATGAATAATCCTCAGGCTATCGTGCAGAAGAATTAAGTAACTGTTTGTTGAAATTGTATAAAAATATTGGGAGGTAAACTTATCCTGTGTAGCTTCCCTGAAATCATGTTCAAAACACTTTCAGGAGCAGATATGAGGCTATATGTCATTATTATTTCTTTTGCTAGTATTCAGGGCAGGTCTAATGGCAGCACCCTGTTAGTTAAGGTTTGATGTTGGGCACTTATAAGTCATTGAACAGTTAACAAAACGAAGTTCACTTTGCCCCAATACATCAAGGCTACAGGCACTTGGTTTCTCAGGTTGTGCCCTCTTTGTCTCCGGATCCTGCAGGGTGTGATGACTCTCAGGGTATGTTAGACATTCACTAAGTCCCAGGACACCTGACTGTATGTGGGTAGAGCTTTTTATGTCCTTAGGCGACCAGGAAGATGTGTCAAAGGAGCAAAGGGCCAATCAAGTTCCAGAGACAGCTTTGTCTTTTAGGGAAAACAAATCCCTATTTCCAGGAAACAGGAATTCTAGTCCTATCATAGATCTATTTTTTTTCTGAATTTGTATTTTTTTTTCTTTTTCTACCTTTGAAAAGATAGTACTTTTTGTCTCCAGGTATTTTCAATTAAACTCCTTTGTTGTTGAGTTGTTTCAGTCACCTCTAACTTTTGTTATCCCATTTGGGTTTTCTTGGCAAAGATAACCTAGTGGTTTGCCATTTCCTTCTCCAGCTCATTTTCCAGATGAAGAAACGGAGGCAAACAGCGTTAAGTGACTTGCCTAGGGTCACACAATTAATAAGTGTCTGAGGCTAGATTTGAACTCAGGAAGATGTGTCCTTCTGACTCCAGGCCCAGCACTCTATTCACTGTGCCACCTAGATCCTTTAAGACAACATCGTATCCACAGTTAAATAGTCAAATAAAACCCTCCCTCTCCTCCAATTTATTTTGTTTGCTAGTTTTTATTTCATTTTCTGCACCTTTTGAGGAAAAGGATTCTTTTCCTTCATGCTCTTCATTATTTTTTCCCTTTTATGTCTATTCTAGACCTTTTTTTTTTTTTGAATTCATGGTCTTTATGCTTATTTATTCCTTGTTTAGTCTATATTCCTCATTCTTCATGGAATTAAAGCTTCTAAGGTACCCATTATTTTGACTTTCCACTTCTAAATAGTTTCTATTGTTGCCTTGTAGACCTTGACCCTTGCCCCCTTTTTGTTCTGTTTTATCTCACTGTTCCTGAATGAGATAGAGAGGAGAGACATATTGCCTGACAGGGTAGAAATTTTCCTGTGTCCCTGGCTGTGCAGTTCATTCATCACTATCCCTTGCTGTGCATTTAAAAAGGTTTTAATAAGCCTCTCTTCTTTTGGTTTATGTATTCATTTTTGGTAACCTTATTACTAGCCCACTGTTCCTCCCAAATCTCCCTACTCCTATTAAAATAAACAAAAAAATCTTATAACAAATATATTCAGTCAAGTAAAACAAATTCGCATATTGGCTATGTCCAAAATGTATGTTTTATTCTCCATTTTGAGTCTATCTTGTCAGTAGGTGGCTAGCATGCCTCAGCATTTCTTCTGGAATCATCATGGGTATTAATCAATTCTAAGTTTTTCAAAACTGATTTTAATTTCACTGTTGTTGTTATTGTATACATCATTTTCTGATCACTTCATTCTGCATTAACTTATACATATCTTCCCAAGTTTCTCTAAAACTTCCTGTTTTGTTTCTTGTAATACAATAATATTCCATTATATCCACATACCATTTCTGAACTGATAGGTACCTACTTAGTTTTTAGTTCTTTGTTGTAACAAAGAGGGCTGCTATAATAATTTTTGTATGAATGGGTTGTTTTCCTCCTTTGATCTCTTTGGGAGATCTACCTAGGCCAGGTAGCTAGTGATATTAATGGATTAAATTTATGTACAGTTTAGGGACTTTTTGGACATAGTTTCAAACAGCTTTCCCGACTGGCTGGATCAATTCATAGGATCTACCAACAGTTCATTAGGGTGCCTATTTTCTTGCAATACCTTTAACAATTATTATTTTCCTTTGTTGTTGTTGTTGTCTTCACATATTTGATGAGTGTGAAACCTCAGAGCTTTTAATGTGCTTTTCTCTAGTTATTAGTGATATGGAGCATTTTTAATCTAATTTTTGATATCTTAGATTTCTTCCTTTAAGAACTGCTTATTCATATTCTTTGACTATCAATTAATCAATGAATCTAGTTCTTATAAATTTGAATCTTTCTTTTTGTATAAAGAATGTGAAACCTTTATTAGTGTGACTTGTTACAAATAATATTCCCAGTTGATTATTTCCCATCTAGTTTTAACTTAATCAATTTGTTTGTGAAAAAAGTTTTAATTTTCTATTATTAAAATTGTCCGTATTTTCTCTTATGATCCTCTCTGTCCCTCTTTTGCCCAAGAACCTTGCTCCTATCCAAATTTTATTTATGATGTGGTCTTTTAAGTCATATATCATATTTTGGAGATAATCTTGGGATAAAATGTCACATGTTGGTCTAAATTTAATTTCTGCCAGACTACTTTCCAGTTTTCCCAGAAGTTTTTGTCAAATAGCTCATTATCCCAGTATTTGAAGTATTTAAATTTGCAAAACAAAACAACAAAAATCAATTTATTACTCTGGTTTGCTTCTGTTTGTTGTTTACTCAACCTGTTATAACAATCAACTTCTCCATGTTTTGATTAGTATTAAACATTTTTTATACTAACTGCTTTCTAGTATCATTTGAGGTACTTTTAAGCCACCTTCCTTCTCACCTTCAAAAAATTATTTCCCTTGAGAGTCTTGAACTTTTGTTCCTCCAGATGAATTCCTTTATTTTGTGTTCTGGCTCTCTAAATAGTAATCCTTCAGTAGTCTGGTATAGCACTAAATATGTAAGCTCATTTTAGGTATTATTGTTAATATTATGATTGGCTCATCTTACCCATGAACAATTAATACATCTAGAATTATTTAGATTTGTCTTTATTTCAGTAAAGAATGCTTCACAGTTGTATGCATACAGTTCCTGTGTATATGTGTGTTGGCACATAGACTCCCAAATATTTTATTCATTTTGTAGTTATGCTGAATTCAATATCTCTCTCTTCCTATTAGGATTCTTTGGTAACATACAGAAATGTTGATTATTATGTAGATTAAATTTATATTATATATCATATTATCATTTTATGTTATGCATTTATTTTATATTAGGTACATTTATTTTATATCCTACAACTTTACTGAAGTCAATAATTGTTCAAATTAATTTTTTAGATAATTCCTTGGATTTTCTAGATAGACCATCTTATTGTCTCCGGAAAGTAAGAGTTTCATTTCTTATTTGCTTATGATTATTCCTTTTTTTCTGTAGCTAGCATTTCCAAAATGATATCAAATAATAATAGTGATAATGCATATCCTTGCTTTTCCCCAATTTAATTGGAAAGACCTCTAGACTTTCTCTATTATATGTAATGTTGGTTCTTTATTTTAGATAAACACTGCCTATCATATGTAGCATGATGTTGTTGTGTTTTGTTTTTAACAGAAACAGATGTTGGATTTTGTAAAGAAAAAATGGGTATCTATCAATTTAATCATATGTTTTTTATTATTTTTGTTATTAACATGTTTTGCTATAGTTTTCCTTACATTGAATCAATGTAAACCCTGATTCCTGGTATAACTCTAACCTGGTTATAGTGTATAGTCTTATAAATATATTGTTGGATCCTTTTACTCATACTTTATCTAATATTTTGCATCAATATTCATTAGGAATTTTGGTCTATAGTGTTGTTTCTCTGTTTTGTCTCTTCCCAGTTTAGATACCCAAGACTGTTTTTGAATCATAGAGCTTAGAAGCATGTATCTCTTATTTTCCATTCTGCAAATGTAGTATTATAACTATTTCTTGGTATGCTTTAAAAAATTCACTTATAAACCATCAAAGGTTCTTTATTTCTCACTCAACTTATTTTGTAGAGATTAGGTTATTTAAATAATTTTATTTATATTTTATAGATTTATATGAATTTTATAAATAAATAAAAAATAAATAAATTTAAATAATGTATTCCTTGTTCTGCTAGTCTTTAGTGCACTTCATCTATGTTTCTAGTTTTAATGGTATATAATTGGGCAAAATAGTTTCTGGTAGTTTCCATCATTTTGTCTTCAATTTTTAAGAATTATCCTTTTTCATTGTTGATACCAACAATTTGATTTTTCTCTATCTTATTAAAATCAGATTATCTAACTGGATGTTTAATTTATTAATTGTTATTTTTTTAAATTTTAAATTAAGATTTGAAACTTAAATAAATAAAATAAATAACATTTCCATATACAAAACAGATTATGAAAGAATATTCTATATGAAACTATGAATCTCAATTTCATAATGCTTATTTTTAAAAGAATAACAATAGTCTACATATTACTTTCAAAACTATCCTCATCTGTGCTTCCTATTGAATTCTCTTTTGTTCATTTTGTTCTTCTATTCATTTAAAAAAAATGATACAATGACATGATCTTCTTTTTTTTTGTTAACACAGTTGTAACCTCCTTTCCCCATTACCCAGTTAAAAAGCAAGGGAGAGAAAAAAAAAATTCTTGCAAAAAAAAAAAAAGTGCAGTTAATAAAAATGGATCCTCCCAGAGTCCTTGTTTAAAAATATATGTCTCTGCATGTTTGTCTATCAACTTTGTCAGGAGATCAACAAAATGCTTCATCTGAGGTCCTCTGAGTCATCATTGATTTGAGTTCTTAAGTCTTTCAAAGTTGCTTTATTTTTACAGTGTTGCAGTTGTATGAATTTTCTCCTGGTTCTCTTCAATTCCTTCTGGATCAGTTTATACTACCCAGGGTTCTCTTGAATTATCTTTTTCATCTTTTTTTTTACAATGCAACTATTTTCCATTACATTCTTAGACCACAATTTCTTCAGCTATTCTTTAAATGTCTAAGATACAGTCTTAGCTTCCCCCCCCACTTCCCTCCACTTTAAATCCCTCAGAAAGCTCATTTTGTTTGCAATTATTCCCCCCCACACCCCCACCAAATCCTTCCAGCGTAATGTTTCCTCTTCATTCCCTTCTATTTGTTTCCTTTTGGGGTTGTTGGGTTTGATATATTTCAAACCAAGCTCTTTGTGAGTATGTAGAGTGTGTGTGTGTGTGTGTGTGTGTGTGTGTGTGTGTGTGTGTGTGTG
>NW_020954585.1:20176050-20208251 GCF_900497805.2 Vombatus ursinus
GTGTGTGTGTGTGTGTGTGTGTGTGTGTGTGTGTGTGTGTGTGTGTGAGAGAGAGAGAGAGAGAGAGAGAGAGAGAGGAAGGAGAGAGAGAGAGGAAGGAGAGAGAGAGTGTGTGTGTGACAAAGAGAGTGAGAGAGAGAGACACTGAGAGAGAGAGAGAGGAAAGAGAAGGAGAGAGAGAGAGGAAGGAGAGAGAGAGAGACAGAGACAGAGACAGAGAGAGCTCAACCCTCTTTTATCCATTTCACATGAGTGAGGTTCATCTGATGCTCTCTCCCATCCCTCTATGTTTGTATAGTCTTCTTCTCACGTACCCCTTTCTATACTACTGTATTCTTCCTTTTACCTTCTCTTCTCTTTCCCCTCTGAAAATGCTGATAACAACTATTCTATCTTACTCCAGGATCTCTCTCTCTCTCTCCCTCAATAATTTTTAGAGACATTAAGGTTCTGAGGAGATACTTATTTCTTTTCTTCCTATTAAAATGTTAGCGCTACATCATAATATTGGCATACTCCTTCTTTGAGGGATCTCTAGATTTGCAATATTTTTATACTGATTATGATTTTATTTAAATTACTCACGTCTTCATCTTTAGTTCCTGAATTGGAACTTTGCTACCCTTTTCCTGCTGAGCTTTCAGTTGGCTTGGTCAGTCTTGCTTGATCTCACCTTGCATACTCTGGCTACTTACACTGACTTTCACATGCTGGGATTAGCTTCCCCTGTACTGCTGAGGTTCAGTTTTCTAGATCACTAGGGCCGTCTCTGGCAAATCAGAACAGACTATTCAGGGCCTCATATTCCCTGGGCCTGGGTATTTCCAGTCTAACACTGAAAAACTTCATTATTTGTTGGTTGCTGCTGCTCCCTTTCCTTCCAAGGTCCCTGATGCTGGAGCTTTCTGATCACTCTGGGACTTTCTCAGAGGAGACCTCTGTGCTTGCTGCTTCTGGACACAGAACCTCGCAAGCTGAAGATGTCCACTTTCTGGCCATGTTAGAATATGCTTTATTGGAGAATACCTTTGCTTATTACTTATTGGCTTTTGGTTAACTTTTTGCACAATTCTGGGGTGGAGAAAGTCACTGCAGTTTTTCATTGGATTTCTTAATCATTTTTCAGTTTGATGCAAACTTTAAGGTTTTGCTGAAGTTTGTGGGAACTGAGTGATATGCCTCCCATTCAGGCAACCATTTTGGCTAGCAATCTTTTATTAGTTTAAAAAAAATCCAACTTTTGATTTTGTTTATCAATTCAATGATGTTTTGCCTTAAGTTTTGTTAATCTCTTCTTTAATGTTCATAATTTGTGGCAGTTGATATATATGTATATGTTTATATGTGTGTATATGTATAGATATAGGTATAGATATAGATATAGATACAGTATTAACATTGATTCATTATATATGATAGTATATGTATGAAGCTATCTATATATAGCTTCTACATTTGAGGAAAGGTCCTAGAGAGCAACTGCCTCATTATTTCCCACCTGTCTACTCTCTTGGACTTCATCATTGTCTCCAGAAACTCATCTTCCAGCAAAATCTAATTAACTCAAAAACTTAAACTTTTTCAGTATCCCTTGCCAATGAATATCACTTTTTTGTCATTCCCTTACTTTGCTGATGTTCCCTATACCCATGATGTGATGATTGGGCTTTGGGGTGACCATTATTATTGATAGTAGCAATATTATAATATCAATGACTGTCTCCTTTATTAAATTTTGTTCTTTTTTTTTTAAAAAAAGAAAAGTGCCAATGTCAGGGGCAAGTTCTCTACTTGATGAACTTGGATGAAATCAAGAAAGTGAAATAGGGCAACAGATTATGTCTTCAAATCCATTCTCAATTTCCTTGCCTGCTCATTTTTCCTCTTATTAGCAAGCCACAGTATAACAGAGGGACCCCTTACCAACTGAGTCCTCTACCTGCCCACAATCCACTTGAAGGGAGCATAGGGCATAGATTTTTTACCAGAAAGTTAATCTCCCATGGAGCTGGACATGTGTTCTATGCTAAGAGACATGCTGTATGCTTTGCTATGATGGCATAGCAGTTCCTGTCTGGTTGAGTTGAGAATTATCTGGTACTGAGAGTCAGGAGAATGGATTGATTCTAGTTGGGCTATAAAGGTGTGGAAATAGTTCCTCTGCCAACTTTCTTTTGGAACATCCATTTTGGTACTTTTTGAACAGCAATTTCTCTCCTGTATTTCCAAGGCTAGAGAAGGAATTTTCCCCTTTGACTCCCATGCTAATGGTGTCTTGCTTGAGAAACATGTAACAATAGTGATCAGCTGTATGCCATGGTGAATTTGAAATGTAACTTGGCTGTTTCTTCTGACCTTCTGTTTCTTTCTCTGAGTACATGTTAGCGATCAGAGATCCTGAGGAATGGACATCCTGTTGCCCCAGGCAACATTCTAAGACAGAATAGATACCCATCTGCATTGGTGGCATGTGGATTGATACATATCATCTTCTCTGTTTTAAGTATTTCTTTTGTGGTGAAAGAAATAAATGGATTGTTGTAGATGCTACTTTGTACAGCGAATAACTTTTTTTTTTAGTTGAGCATTGGCTAATTCCTTTTGGAGAGATGCTAGACGTGAACCACACTGAAACTTCATTTAAGATTTTCCCCAAGACTTCAGGGTTGGGGAATAATGAGCCAGAGTTGTTTTTTTTTTTTAAGTCTAACTCCACTTCATACAGGTCAGGCTTCTCCAAGACTGAATTTAGTCTAATTAAATGTAGAGCTAGAGACATTTTTGGGGAAGGGTCACTCTGGGCCATGAAAGAACACATAAATTTGTTCTATATTAAATTTCACTTGAGCTTATCAAATTAATAAAATGAGATGTAGTTCTAAGGGGATAGATTATACCTGAGTAGGGGAATTTCTGATAAATTTGGCGAGTACTCCAATGAATATGAGATTATAGTGTGGGGCTTTGTCCTGAGGCATCACCTACCCCCATTAAAGGTAAGAATGCCCAAGGATGCCTTTCTGAAAGGACACAAGGAACCCTTAATATATTTGGCTGACCGAGAATCCGGAGGACAGACTATTGTTAGAGATGCCAACCTTCTCCATGGTCTTCAAAAATGAACTTACATATCAGCTTGCTTTCCCACTCTCATCACAACTTCATTATCCCTTTGTTCTTTCTTCCAGAGTGCATCGAAGTAGGAGTGGAAAGAAAAGATTTATTGAAACATTAAAGGATTATCCAGAAAAATGACTCCAAGTTCAGTACTATTCAAGGGAGAGTTCATGGGTTATTTGAGTGTTTTTTTGTTTGTTTTCTTGTTTGTTTTCAGTATCTGTTCATGAACTTCTATGAGTCCTTTGAGTTGTCTGCATTTTCTGAGAGGTGAAATAAAAACTCTTTCAAGTTGTTTTTGCGGGGCAGCTAGGTGGCTCAGTGGATAGAATATCGGCTCTGGAGTTAGGAGGTCCTGAGTTCAAATCCAGCCTCAGACCAAACACTTGACACTAGCTGTGTGACCCTGGGCAAGTCACAACTTCAATTGCTTAAAAAAACAAAACAAATTGTTTTTGCAATTGATATTTTCAGTGCTTGTATAGGAGTTAAGGACCCTTTTACTCATATTTGGGGAAAACTAGAAATGAACAAGTTGCTATGGAGCTGTCCTAGGGCAACTCCAGGTAGGGACAATGAGCCAAAAGGAGAAAATGGACCTCTTTGGTCAGACCTGAGCTTGGACCTAGTCCATGTGAGTCTAGCTTCTCAGAGGGCCCTGGATTATACACCTTTATCAGAAATAACTTGTTTATCCTTGATAGAGGCACATAGCCAAATCAGGAAATAGTCCACAAAAAGTAGCTTGTCACCTTAAATGAATCAGATTAGTGTTTGATCTATATATTTGAGAACTCCAGTAGTAATCCTGTTAAGCCCACAGACAGACAGATCATTCCTGCAGTTCTGGTATTTCTATTCTCTCCAGATTTTTTTTCTTCCAATATATACAAAGCTAACTAAAATGCTGACATAAAGTAAAAGGTCTGCAAAATATATTCTTCCTGAGTATATCATGCTGATACCACTTCCCACTGAAGGTTTTGGTTCAAATCCTAAGGAATCCAATCTCAATCCTAACTTCCTGCCATTCTCCTTATTTCTGCCTTCTTAGGCACACCATCTGTTTTGTGTAATGCTACACATGTTCCCTCCTATTTTTTTTAATTCACTGTACCTAATTTCATTCAATATTTAAATCCAAGCAAAGCAGCCCCTAATCAAAATTTCTTTCTTATTTCCTCCAACAAATATCCCCTAATAAGTGCCTAGGAGTTAAATTTGCTGTTACTACCCTTAACTCCTTGTTATATCAGTTTTCACATTCACCATGGTAGCGCTTTGTGGTGTAGTAAGACACTGAGCCAGAATAAAAGGCAGGAACATCAAGGTTTAAGTCTCCCCTCTGAAACATATTGGCTATGTGACCTTGGATAAGTCACTTAACCACTCAGTGCTCTTCTAGGCAGCTTCCTAAAGCTACAAGTTACAGAGAAAGTACAACCTGCATCATTAGAGGTTGTTTCATCATTTGGGAGTTCATTATCCTAGTGAAATCATAGGTCTTATCCCCTTCTCTTTTATAAGCATTTTATGGGAGATAAGTAACAGAATACAATGATGGGGCACAGCTGTTACCAACATGCAGATTCCCAATACCTTTGGAGAAGAAATGAGATATCTTCAATAGCCTGGGACAGAAAAAGCATACCTTTTTATAACTGAATAACAGTTTATGGAAGCCGCAGTAAGAGAACACCATGAAATTCCACCTAAGAATGTGGTCTATTTATACCCCAAACATTTAAAGGTCCCAAGAGTGCACAGAAATCACATTTTAAATTAAAGGACATTTCCTTCTATTTGTTCCTGAAGGTAATAGCATCATGCACGAGGATTTAACACTCTTGTGTGTGTGTTCACGTGCACATGTGTATTTGAAATTCTGATCTCATACAACTAATGATATATTTCAGAATTTTTCCCCTAAGGCTGTTTTCCCTCAAAAGGGACTAAACTAAATATCAAAATAGCAACTCAAAACTCACTGAGCTGAAGTCATGGATAGTTTAAGCCTCAATCAGACACTGGTTAATTCTGAGCACCTACTATATTTAGGCCACTATGCTAGGTATTGGGGATACCAGGAAATGTAAGATATAATCCATTCCTTCAAAGGCATTATACAATTTAGTTTGGGAGACATGAAATATACACAAAAAGATAAACAATGTAAAATAAGCATATACTGAGTGCCAAATGAATGGTAGAGACAGTAAATGCTTACAGGAGTTTGGATGTGATTTCTGCCTTGAGATTAAACGGCTGGGGTTAGGAATTGAAGGTATGAAGCAGATAAAGCCTTCCTCTTTTTTAAAATTCAATTTTATTTTATTTTCAACTTCGAATTCTCTCTCTCCCTCATCTCCCAATCCCCTCTTCATTGAGAAAGAAAAAAAAGTTATAAACATATATACTCAAGCAAAGCAAATTCCCACATTAACCACATCCAAAAAAACATCCAGACATAAGCCTCAATCTGCACTTGGAGTCTATCACCTCTATATCAGGAAGTGGTTAGCATGTTGCATCATGAAGCCTCTGGAAATGTGAGTGGTGATTGTGTTGGTCAGAGTTTTCAAGTCTTTCAATATTGTTTATCTTTATAATACTGTTATTGTTGTATAAATTGTTCTCCTAATTAAGGCTTCCTCTTTGTAGTAGTTCTAGTTTCTTAGTTCCCTAGAAATTAGGGCCCCTAGTTTCATCCTCTCTTTATCTAAAAACCAGGAAAAAGGGATTAAAAATGAAGGGAAGTTTCATTGACTCAGTTTCCTAGTTCCCTCGCATCCTCTGAATCCTGCTATCTGTTAGGGGCAACATGATTTGGAAGTGGTAGGACCCATCAGACCCTGAGACCCCAGAAACCTTATAACTCAAGGTTTCCAAAGTTTAGCATTGCGAGGAGTTAGTTTGGGAAGGATATTCCACTCAGACAATGGACCTGGTCCTTCAAGAGCTCTATCCACTTGCTTTGATGGGAAATTAGTTGCCTTTACCATCAGAAATATTAACTCCAAAAAGGAAAAGTCATCTTCATTCTAGAAGTCTGGAGAGGGGACTCTGGGTGAATTTCTCTTTAATTCAAATGGAAAAGATGAATTTCAGATCAAACTAAGATACCATTCTCTTAAGACCTTAACCAATTTATCAAGTGGGTGGACAGCATAATTCAGAGTATACCTTTTGAGAATGATCCAAGAAAATTCCACAAACTCAATCACTCCAACACATACTCTCTCTTCTCTTCTTCCTCCACAAAGGACCATATTAATAGTGATGAGAAAATTACTATTAAGGGAATTATTTAAAGAAGCTCTTCAGAAAACAAATAGCTAACCAAAAACAACTCAAGTATAACTAATTTGGGAGCCATCATTGAGGTAAAACATAGTTGATTCTCCAAAGTCACATCAATTTAATAAATATTTGAGTACATATTACTATGAAGCTGTAGAATTCAGCTACAAATAAAATGAGAATGCTAGGGGACAGAATGGGAAAAGAAATGAGTGTTCTCAAAGATACAATAGGAAGGAGAATAAATGGCTTAGAATCAGAGATATAAAATCTTACTCAAGTAACAAACTCCTTGAATTAGATCCTTAAAAAAAAAATCAATAACTTCATGGGAGTCCAGAGAATACCAGAATAAAACCAAAAGATTGGAAAAAAAATCAGAAAATGTAAGATATCATCTATTTTTTTTAAAATGAACCTGAAAAACAGGTCAAGGAGAGATAATCTAAAAATCATTGGACAGGTGTGAAAATATGAACCACAAAAAAAAGTCCAGTTACCATATTTTAAGAAATCATGACCGAAAAATTGAGACCTATTGGAACCAGAGGGCAGAGTGAATATAGAGGGAACCCACTGATCACCCCCTGAAAGAAATTCCCAAATGAAAATTCTCAGCAACACCAGAGGCAAAACCCATAGCTTCCATTTCAATGGTGAGGGGGGAATGCTGCAAGAAGCCAGAAAGAAAGAGTTTAAGTACCAAGGAACTGTAATTAGGACAACACATGATTTGTCAGCTGTAACTATAAAGGGACAGAAATCTTGGGAGATGATATTCTTCAATGGAAAATGTAAGCACTTATAGTCAAGAATAACTTACATGACAAAGCCCAACATAATCTGACAGGGAAAAACAGGATCTTGGGTGAAACAGATGACTAACAAGCATTCCTGATGAAGTGACCACAGCTGAGTTCATATTTAGAAATTCAAATATGAGTCAAGAGAAACATAGAAAAATAAATATATTTAAATATTTAGAAATGAGCATACTGTGATGAAAAATTTATATTCTGACAGAGGGAGAAGAAACAAGTATTCCTTCAGAACCCAAATGCCACTAAGGGTCTTAGAAGGAATAAATAAGACAGAGGGCATAGGGGAAAATTTTAATATCTTTATAATATTAAGAGAAAAAGGGAAAGCAAATGAAAAGAGACTGCAGTAGAGAAGAAATAGAGAAAGGGAGTATAACATTTCAAATAATTGGAATGTATGAGAATGCTATCTAAACACAGAGAAAATGGTGAAGGAAAAGGTTATACATGAACCTCACTTTCATTTGAACCAGACAAAAGGGGAATTGTGTGTGCATGCACACATACACACACATGCACACACACACACACACACACACACCCCTACATACATAGGTGCATTGTCAAAGGATATAAATAGGTCTCAAAGGAAGAAATCCAGGTGGTCAATAGGTACAATAGAAAATATTCCAAATCACTAATAATTAGACAAGTGTAAATCAAACTGTCTTCGAATTTTCATTTATCGGATTGCCAAATAAGAAGAAAAAAAGGCTGCTAAAGCCTTTTAAACCAACTCTACCTGCCCATTGTCTCCTTTAGCTGGATACCACTAGTGCCTATTTCTGATCTGTTGTTTTGTCTTTAATTTTGATTTTGATAAACTTTAATAATTTTAATTTTGGTAAACTTTCATTTTGATCTTTGATTTTTCCATTTTTCCTTTCACTTATAACACGTTTGAACCTGAAATATTGTGAATGGCTTTCTTGTATGTGAAACAGTGGAATATGTAGAATAGTGGAATGTGTGGAAAGTGTGGAACACAGATGGTGATCAATGGAAAATACAGTGGTTAGTAGAAAACTACACAGAATGTAAGAGAGATCAGATTCCAGTCTCTTATCAAGGATTAGAGAAAATTTCTCCTTTAGCCAGGACTTAAACTAGATAATTTCATTAATGACCACTGCTAAGAATCTGTAGTTTTGTCAGGTCTCCAGATCAACAGAAGAAGTGATCTTTGTTTATCTCACACAACAACCCTACCAATAAATAAATAAAATAAAATAACATAAAACAAAACATAGGAGTTTATCAAGCTTGATCTCTGGTTGTCTAGGATGGCTTGTAGAAAGTCTCCACACTCCACACTCCAGGAAGTGGGGAGAGAAAAGGCAGAGAGAAGAGGATAAAGTTCTACCTTTGAACTGGCCCCAGTGAACGGAGATAGTAGTGTGATGTTTAAAAAGCTTGAGATACATAACTTCTGAGTAATTAATCATTTTGTTAATAACACTAGCTTTTTCTTTTTTAATAAAAGAAGTCAGTGGCACTCTCAAATGCCAAAAACTGTCATGGCGGTGGGCTCACAGCTTATCTGCCCTTAGAAGAGTGAGTGTTCCTGAGGGTGGCTATCACTAGAGCTGGTCAACAATTAATGAGAGAATGAATGTTACAATGAGGGGTGAATCTATTCTGATGAAGGGCTTGGCAGTGTAACTTCATGTCATTTACTTCTGAACTACCCCCAGCCTTGGGCAATCTAATTAAAGAATTTATCCCCACCCAAACCTGAGTAGAACACAATGGGCAGGAATTCACCTAGATTAGATTTCTTGTGAGGCTGGGTGGGGTCTGACTAAGATTGAGGAGAAAGTTAGCTCAACCTTCAAAGAATGAGATTTAAAATAAGGATTTTAGAAAAAGGGGGAATGCTGCATCTCCCCAAATAATGGGTTATTAATAATCATTTCTCTCAGTAGTAATCTTGGAGGATTCCATTTCCATTCCTTTCTAAAGAAATGAATTTGTCAAATGATGAGTTTTTCTCTCCATAGTGACACGTAGGAATTGTACTGGATACAAGTCACAGGAAATTAACAAACATTTATTATTATTGTCACACTGGCAGTAGACAGCTTTCTCAATATCCCCCCAAGAGGGAATCTGGTATAGTTTCTATTGTACCATGATGTCTATCTGTACCACAATAGTATTATCTAAATATGAGTGCTTTATCTTATTTGATCATCACACTTAGAATATTTGTTAAATTCTTTGTAATCTTTAAATTCTCTAAAAGTTGTTTCTTTTGTTTTTGCTCTATATGGAAATATAAAGAAATGTTGCAATTATTTCTCAGCAGTTAAAATGTAATTAAGGATCAAATTTTAAACAAATGTTGAAAACCCTTCAAAGTTGGCACATAAAAACAAAATAAATCTAAAAACATTATTTTCTTTCTGCCTATTCCAGCTGATTTTTTTTTAAAGAACCCTGTTATATGCACAGATCACATTGTGATGTCCCTAATCCTGTATTATAAAATGAATGGATGGTTGGGGGTTTTTTCCCCATTTTTAATGGCAACTCTACATTTTTCTGGTCTGCATGACTCAGTGAGTGTTGGGAAAGAGACTAATGTTGCAAAATGACAAAATGTTGACTTGACTATTCTTCTTGCATTCTGTCCAGGGAATGTGGTTACATCATGAGAAGCAAACCCTGAACTATATAAATGGTTGAAGTATGTTTTAATTAAAACATTCTGTAGATATGTTTCAGAACTACATGATCTCTTTTCAAAAACACAATAAAGGTAGTTTCTTCATTCGATAGCCCTGTTATCTAGGCTTATTAACTGTATTTCCTTGGATGACTTTGTTAGTAAACTATAAGATCATAAGGCTGGGGAGAACCTGGACAGAGTGTCTAGGATTCATTCCCCTGTTTTCCCAACTGGTTCAGACCTTTCTATGTAGACGATTATCAGTTTTGTTTTTGTTGTTTTTGTTTTTGTTTTTGTTTTGTTTCTTGCAAGGAAATTCTAGTGTCTCTCCTGGCGACTCCTGCTCATGTTTACCTTCATGAGTAGAGATTTTATTTTGATATCTAACTTAATCCCTCTGGAAGTCCATTTCTCTCAGGCCACGTTCAAAAGGAACTTGGAGGACAATGATTCGACTTCTCTAGATACTTGTCCAGTAAAAGTGTGACAAAAAGAGAAACAGGGGTGTCAACCCCAGCTAAGATGCTCATTAATTGTGTGACAATCCAACCAGAAGGAATACTACCTTCTAAGAAACGTAACTATCCTTCTATACGTCCCTATTTCTTCCAGTAGCAGTCCTCATCACCTTGTCTCTCATGTTCACAACTTTGGAAATGTGGGGTATAGCAGAAAGAGTCTTGGCTTTGCAGTCGGAAGATCTGGTTTCAAATTCTGATTCTAATACTCCCAATGTGGCCTTTGACAAGTTATTTAACAACCATGGGTTTTGGTTGCCTCATCTGTACAAAGAGTCATTTGGGTTTTATGGAATGAAGCATTTTGATTATTTGAATCATGGCCTGTGAGGACCCTTCTTGCTCTAGATCTCTAATACCATGCTCCTTCACCTCCTGTTGATTCCCCCTCCATAATATTTTTTACATATGTTCTCTTTTCTCTATTCCCATCATGTGCCATCCCTTCATGATCAACTACTTACATCATTTCCATAACCTCCTTTCTATTTCCATTTTCTCTCCAATTCATCCTTCATCCTTCTGCCAAGATAATTGTTTTTATATATGGTGGCTGCTCTTTGAGTTTTGGTGGAGAGGAAAGGAAAAAAAATTAATACTTTCATGTCATTAAATATAATTAATGCTTACATGAACTGATGCAAAGTAAAGTGAACAAGACCAGGAGAATGCCATACACACAGTAACATAAACATTTGTGTGATAATCAACTATGATTGACTTACCTCTTCTCAGCAATACAATCCGAGACATTTCCAAAGGACTCATGATGGAAAATGCTACCCTACATCCAGAGAAAGAACTGATGAAGTCTGAATGAAGATGGAAGCAGACTATTTTTACTTTATATTTTTTATTTTTTTCTTTTGGTTTGTTTCTTCTTTCACAACACAACTAATGTAGAAATATGTTTTACATAATTGCACATATATAACCTATATCAGATTGTTTACCATCTTGGAGTTAGCGGAGAGAGGGTTAAGAAGGGAGGGAGAAAATTTGGAACTCAAAAATTTTTTAAAATGAATGTTAAAATTGTCTTTACATGTAATTGGGGAAAATAATAAAATACTATTGAAACTTTAAAAAATAAATATAGTCTTCACCAACAAGGCAAAGGACAAAAATAAAGTCACAAGCGTTCTTCATTTCTGGCAGGAGTCATAGCTGTCCCTGCAGTGCATTGAAATTCTAGTCATGCCACACCCCTTTAGGAATATCCTCTTACTATGGCTGTGTCATGCCCAGATCAGTTTCTGTGCCTGTGGGGACTAACTCTGGAATAGGCTTTCATTTTGTGTTCCAGTTTTGTGAATCCTCATGCTGAACAGCAGGCTTTGGGGTGGTGACCAAAAATTCTGACATTTTTTCCCTCTATGGCAGATGGATATCTCCCACCTATGGAATGTTTTTCACTTGTCCAGGAGTGTAGAAGTTGACAAAGTACTCTAGGTGTTCCCCAATTCCTCTCCTTCAGTCCTTTGTTGTAATTACAATCCCATAGGGCTGATAGCAGCCCTATTATTAGCTATTATGTGTCCTAGATAAACAACAAACCCCACATATTAGAGCTGTGAATTAAATTTATTATTATTATTTTTTAAATTAACTTCACAGATTTGTAGGATCTTAAGAGCTGGAAGACCTAAAGGTTATCTAGTCATCTGGCCCATTGTTTTATAAATAAGGGAAATGAGACTTAGAAAGATTTATGGAGTGAGAAGTAGAAATCAGACCTTCTGGCCAGTCCAGTTCTGTTTTTAATGCACCATTCCGGGACACTAATTTGGAATTTTTTTTTTCAATCTGGACCTGTGATTTCATTGGTTTGGAAAACTCTCAATATGTAAATTCCCTACACCAAAGTACATGGGCAACTCCTCTGTAAATTATAGTCTTTGGAAGTTTTCTGGGGTCCTGAGGGATTGAGTTACTCAGATCTCAAAGCTTGTTCCTGTCAGTAGGATTTGAATCTAGGTCTTTCTACCATGCCAGACTGTCTCTCACTTACAAATATTAAATCTATATATGCAAATAAATTTGGAGGATCAGTTAGGGAGTCTATTGATGAGATGGCTGAACTAGAGGCAATCAGCTTTTGGGGGCATGTAATTACAACTGTTTTATATAACCAAAGTATTTTACTATAGAGTTACCCAACTGGACACCAGCAAAACTCCTAAGTAAGGTTGAACCAGATTAAAATATGATTAGGAAATGGTTAACAAAATAAATAAAACAATACAACAAAGATAATTTTAATTTGTGGTTTTTAAGTCAATATGTGCCTGTAGAGAGAGATCCCTTCAAATCTGAGTTTGATACCTCTGGTCTATTTAACTCCTATCCACTATTTTTGGGGGTCCTTATATACTCTTCAGGCCATTCTCAGCCTCAGTTCTTACCTAGTTTTAATCACTGAAAGGGTGTTACCTCAGTCAAACTGAGACCTGTTAAAGACTTTAGCTTTAAAAGGCCAAGGTCTTCCATGGCATCCAGGGTCATCTCTAGTTGCCCTGATCTATTTATTACCACTGGACCCAGATGGTTCCAGAGGAGAAAGTGAGGCTGGTGACTTTGCACAGCCCTCCCTCACTGTAATCCAATGCACTTGCATGTCATGGCATCACATCCCCTGATGTCATGTCCTCTTCTAGAATTGAAGGACAAACAACCTTTGATTCTGTATCAGAATCATATGTGGGCCTTCCCTTGTCCCTCCCTTCCTATCAACTCAAAGTTCTCTTTCTTTCTCTCTCTCTCCCTCTCTCTTTTCAGTTTTTCCTGGAATAAAACACTGTGTTTAGAGGTCTGTTTTGATCCTGAAACAGGCTTTTTTCTAGGTGTTTTGTTTCCATCACCTCCTTTCTTCTTGCATACATATCTATAACTCATTTCAGGTAGTGAAGTAGTGCAGTTGACCAAGTGCTGGGTCTGGAGTCAGAAAGACCTGAGTTCAAATCTGGACTCAAATAATGTGTGACCCTGAACACTTAACCTCCATCTGCCTTAGCTCCCTCAACTGTAAAATGGGGATAACAATAACACCTACCTCACAGGGTTATTGTAAGAATCAAATGAGGTAATATTTATAAAGTGCCAGGCACATAGTAGGAACTAATAAATGTTAAATAAAATTTCCCCTTCCCTCTGTGTACATGTCATATCTCTAATAAAAAATGTAATCTACCCAAGGGTAGGTATTATGTTTTTTTTTTTCACCTTCTACTTCCAGAGCAGAGTGTTCTACACATATTGCTCATGTACTAAATGTTTATTTCATTGAATTTGTGATATAGTAGAGTTTTATTTTTAAGTGTACTATTTATATTACATTTGGGAACATTGCTGTGTGCCGTATGTCAGTTTTATTACTAGCTATATAGCTTGCTTATTATTTAATCTCTCTAATCTTCCTCATTTGTAAATCAAGCAAGTTGTGCTAAATGATCTACCAAGACCCTTCTTATTTGAAAATTGTAGAATCTGTGGCATAATTTTACTATTTCCAAGTTATTATGGATAGTTATAGTTGCTGAGAGACAGCATGTCATAGTGGATGGAGAAATGGTCTCAGAAACAAGAAGTTTTATATTCAAACCCTTCCTCTGACATGTATTGTTTCTGGAATACTCGGAAACCCTGTGGAAGCTTTCTCAGGTATGCAAGCAATTCTCTGGAGGTAGAAACTACAGGAATGTGCAGAACTTCACTGCTAGAAGTTTCTTTATTTGGGAGTTTCCTTTAGCGATGAAATCCCAGGTCCAGTCTCTATCCCTTGAGCTGCCAAATCTTTGTTTCTGGGAATATTGTTGACCTTGGCTTTTGTTTATTTACTGTCAGATCCTTGGTTATAGATACCACTCCCAAGTTATAACATTATGCACATGGGAAAATATGATCTTGTTTAAGAAGATTCATTTTAAAAGAGTTTCAGGGACCACTTCATGTGAGAAATGAGACCAGACTATTGAATAATGAGTGGGATTATGGAGATTGGAGGCATTTCTGAGATAAAAAGTGAAGAAAGAAAAAAAGGAAAAGAAAGAAAGGAAGGAAGGAAGGAAGGAAGGATGGAAGGAAGAAGAGAAAGAGGGAGAGAAAAGAAAGAGAAAAAAGGAGAGGGAAAAGAAAGAGAGAAATAGAGAAAATGAAATGAAAAATAAATGAAAAAGAAAGAGAAAAGGAAAGAGAAAAAGGAAGAAAGAAATGAAGGAGAGAGAGAGAGAGAGAGAGAGAGAGAGAGAGAGAGAGAGAATCTTTTACTAAGGACTTAGTGCCAAGCACTTTGCTTAAGGGATATAAATATAAAAGCAAGATTATCCCTGCCCTCAAGGAGTTTATATTCTAATAGAAGGAAGCAACACATATAGAAGAGTCATCCCTAAGAAACTTTTTTTTTTAACCTTTGGGGAGTCACAGGTATATTTGGGCAGTTACACATTAGAGACAGTTAAGTGGTGCAATGGATAGAGCACTGGTCCTAGAATCAGAAAGATCTGAGTTCAAGTGACTTCATACCTGTCTGCCTCAGTTTTCTCATCTATAAAATGGGTATAATATTAGCATCTACTTTCTATGGTTGTTGTGATGATCAAAGGAGATAATAATTACAAATTGCTTAGCACAGTCCTGGCACACAAAATAGGCTATATAAATAAATGTTAGCTACTATTAGCTATCTTCAGAGTAATGGCAAAAATCTCACCAGTAAAGGGCATAGACAACATAGACATTGGGGTTGGGATTAGGGGTGGGGGTGGGGAGTCACAGTGTGTATTATTGCCCTAACACTTTAGAAGTTATGATACCTGTCCCCTGCCATTTCTGGAAATCCTTTAGGAAACAGTACACGTAGATCATATATGATTTGGAGTTTTTAATCTGTGATCTTGGTTGATAGAAGAGGAGCATTGGCTGGCTGAGTTAAAGAGCTCTTCAAAGGTTAGATGACAACTTGTTGGGTATGCTGTAGGCAGGACCCTTGCCCTGTGAGTTGCAGTATGAGTTGGAGTAGGTGGCCACTGAGGGCCCTTACCCTAAGAGATGCTGTGATTCTTGAACATCTCTCTCTAATATAGATTTGATACCCCACCCCACTGATATCCTTTAAGAATTAAACAAAATATGTGCTGCTACATGTCTCAACTTCTGCCCCTATGGAAAAATGTTTAGAGACATTAATAACTTTCTTTTTGTTTCTTTTATGAACATCTTATAAAGTAAATGGTAGTATCTGGAGTTCTTTTAGTCTTGGAAGAAATCCAAAATTGTCCTTGATTTTTCAACTGGAACTTTTTAAATACTTTTTTTTTCTATTTGCTCTAACACAAAGATATTCTTAAAATTTCTGTTAAGCAGCAGTTCCTGACACAAAACAGATCTGCTCCTACAGAATGGTATATGTCATGGACATTTATAATAAGTAGGAGAAGAAAGAAGGGGAGTATAGGTATACCTTTTTTTTTTAAGAAAGCTTCATACAAGTTAGGAGAGGGTTATTCACTTCTCAAAATAATTATTTTCTTTATGGCATAACTTTCCATGTAAATCTTTTAAATAGTGACCTATTCTACTGAGTTTAAAATGTGATTTCATTTTTAAAAAATTACACTCAGTTAGTGGAGCCAAGATGGCAGAGTAAAAGCAGTGACTTGCTTGAGCTCTCCCCCAAACCCCTCCAAATACCTATAAAAAAATGGCTCTAAACAAATTCTAAAGCAGCAGAACCCACAAAAAGACAGAGTGAAACAAATTTACAGCTCAAGACAACCTGGATGGTTGATTGGAAAGGTATATCACTCCGGGCGGGGAGAGAAGCGCAGTTTGGCATGGGCCGCTGCGACCCTGGAGCAGCCCTCAGAGGACTGAATTGTGGGCAGCTCTGGCCATTTCCAGACTTCTCAACCCATGAATGCCAAAGACAACTTGGAAGGTCAGTGGAAAAGTCTGTGTCAGCGGGGAGAGAGAGAAGCCAGTGGTCTCAGCTCTAGTCCCTGAGCTCAGTGGGGGCAGTGGCTGCCTCCTGAGTTTCTGGCCCACAGACTGAGGGGGAATCAAGTGACTGATCAGAGGGGGATTTCAGGGATCTCTCTGCTGGTGCAGGATTCTCTTGCTTTGCCCATGCTTGGATCTGGGTCATAATTCTGGGTGGCGGTCCTAGGGCAAGGAGGAGTGCTGGCGTGGTAGAGCTTGTAGTGGCTATGGAGAGGAAACCCTCATCACAGTTCCAAGACAGAAAAGAGTGCTCATAGACCAGAGTACAGGCCAGGAAAGGAGTAAACACCTCGCCCTTGATCATACCACCTTGGAAGAACTGAAAATTTAAAGATCCCTAGAAGTATCTCTGAACACAGCCGCACAAAACCCCTGAAGCTTGGGACAATACATTCTCCACACTGGAAACAGACTCCTACCTTAGCAAAAAGTTAATAACTCAAGTAATTGGCTGGGATCATGAGCAAGCAGCGCAAAAAGAGTCAGACTATATTATCTTACTTTGATGACAAAGAAGATCAAAACATACAACCAGAAGAAGACAACGAAGCCAAAGCTCCTACATCCAAAGCCTCCAAGAAAAATATGAATTGGTCCCAGGCCATGGAAGAGCTCAAAAAGGATTTTGAGAAGCAAATAAGAGAAGTAGAGGAAAAACTGAGAGTGATGCTAAAGGAGACCCAAAAAAATACTGAAGAAAATAACATCTTAAAAAATAGCCTAACCCAAATGGCAAAAGAGGTCCAAAAAGCCAATGAGGAGAAGAATGCCCTTAAAAGCAAAATTAGCCAAATGGAAAGGAAATCCAAAAGATTACTGAAGAAAATACTTCCTTAAAAATTAGAATGGCAAAATTGGAAGATAGGGACAATATGAGAAATCAAGGCACTGTAACACTAATCAAAAGGAATGGAAAAATAGAAGAGAATGTGAAATATTTCATTGGAAAAACAACTGACCTGGAAAATAGATCCAGGAGAGAGAACTTAAAAATTATTGGACTATCTGAAAGCCATGATCAAAAAAAGAGCCTAGACATCATCTTTCAAGAAATTATCAAGGAAAACTGCCCTGATATTTTAGAACCAGAGGGCAAAATAGAAAGTGAAAGAATCCACCGATCACCTCCTGAAAGAGATCCCCAAAGGAAAACTCCTAGGAATGTTGTAGCCAAATTCCAGAATTCCCAGGTCAAGGAGAAGATATTGCAAGCAGCCAGGAGGAAACAATTCAAGTATTGTGGAAACACAATCAGGATAACACAAGATTTAGTAGCTTCTACATTAAGGGTCCAGAGGGCATGGGATATGATATTCTGGAGGGCAAAGGAATTAGGACTACAACCTAGAATCACCTACCCAGCCAAACTGAGTATAATACTTCAGGGTAAAAAATAGTCATTCAATGAAATAGAGATCTTTCAAGCATTCCTGTGGAAAGGACCAGAGCTGAATAGAAAATTTGACCTTCAAATACAAGACTCAAGTGAAACATGGAAGAGATAAACAGGAAAGAGACATCGTAAGAGACTTATTAAGGTTGAACTGTTTACATTCTTGCAGGGAAAGATGATATTTGTAACTCATGAGTCCTTTGTCAGTATTAGGGTAGTGGGAGGGAAAAAATTATATGTTTGTATAGATAGATAGAGGACACAGGGTGAGTTGAAGATGAAGGGGTGATATCTGGAAAATAAAATTAAGGGGTGGGAGAAGATTGTACTGGGAGAAGGAGAAAGGGAGAAGTAGAATGAGGTAAAATATCTCACATGAAACAGACAAGAAAAGGCTTTTACAGTGGAGGAGAAATGGGGGAAGGTGAAAGGGAATGAGGGAATCTTATTCTCATAGGATTTGGCTTAAGGAGGGAATAACATGCACAATGGGGTATAGAAATCTATCTTACCCTACAGGAAAATAAGGGGGGGAGGGGACAAGAGAGCAGAGGGTTGATAGAGGGGAGGGCAGATTGAGGGAAGGGATAATCAAAAGCAAACACTTCTGAGGAGGGACAGGGTCAAAAGAGAGACTAGAATAAATGGGGGGTAGGATAGGATGAAGGGAAACATACTTAGTTTTTCACAACAGGACTACTATGGAAGTGTTTTGCATGACTACACATCTATAACCTGTATCGAGATGCTTGCCTTTTCAATGAGGGTGGGTGGGGAGGGAGGAAGGGAGAAAATTTGTAACCCAAAGTTTTAAAAACATATATTAAAAATTAAAAAAAATTTTTTTTTAAAATTATACTCAGCTAATTTTAAAATAAATGCAAGTAGGGGGCAGCTAAGTGGCACAGTGAATAGAGCACTGGACCTGCAGTCAGGAGGACGTGAGTTCACATCCGGCCTTAGTACTTGGTACTAGCTGTGTGACCCTGGGCAAGTCACTTAACCCCAATTGCCCAGCCAAACATTAAATAAAAATAAATGCACTCAGACAGAAAGTTCATTCAGAAAACCCAACTATGTGTATGAACTTTTGAATTTGAGAAGAATGCAAATTAGGAAAGTCTTCTCTTACCAAAGGATTTTCCATATAATTCTTTCAAATATTTTGTTTTTGTTTTGGATGAGACATGTGGTTCATTAGAATAGAAAACTGGCTAGTGCTCTGCAATTTATAACCTGTGAGAGTTGCCTGGGGATATTGAGGGGTTGGAAATGACCTGCCCAGGGTCTCACAGCCTGGACATGTCAAGTCAGGACTTGAATCTAGTTCTTTCTGGCTCTGATGACAACTCTGAGAATACCCTACCACATTGCCCTTCTCATTTATTAGGTTTCGATTAACAAGAACTTTGATTTACGTGTTACTTTTCAGGCAGTTATCTTTTATATGTACTAAGTCCTAAATAGTACTAATGACAAAGGACCTGAAGTAAAATTCACATTATACATTATATATTATTCAATTACATATATTCGGTTATATTGAATATTGAATTATTGATTTGAGTACATTGAATTATATATATTCAAATTCACATTATATATCCACATATGTATATGAACTAAAACCAAGGACCATATTTTACATAATTATAACCTTAAAATATGTGAATTAAAATGCATAAGGCCATTTCAAGGGATTCACTATTCTCCCAAATCAGTAGCTAGCTGTAAAGTGAGATGAACCTATATTCATCAGAAGAAGGAATCCCAGCCAGTGTTTTCTCCATTTATAATACCCCTTTACTGAATGGAGAGACCAAAAATGCTAAGTATGTGTTATATGTCATTAAACAGGAGTGCAGGATCATAAATTGGGATCTGGAAAGGACCTCAGCATCTTCAGTTATGCTCTTCACATCACAACTTTCCCCATCATGGTTTCAATATATTCTTAGTCAGCATAAGAAATCAAATGGGAATTTTGGGGAGTTTTGCAGAAGCTACAGATGACGCATGAAGGCCAGCAGATGACACAGAAAAAGTTTTGAAACTCAGAAACATATAAAATATATATATATATGTGTGTATATATGTACTATTATATAATATCAACATATTTCATCTTTTAATACCATAGTAATTCAGACTTCTTCTCTAGTATGAAGAGAAGGTCAAAAGTTTTAACTTCGATTTTCCAGAGTGGGGCCCGTGCTCCTAATCCCCACCCCCAGTCTGGAAGACATAACTGTAGTCTAACCTCTTCATTTTACGTATGCTCAAAATGACCTGCCAAAGGTCACACAGGTTGAAAATGTCAGAGGCAAGATTTGTAGTAAGGTCCTCTTCATTCCAAGTTCAGCAATCTGTCTACTATTCTATGCTGCCTCTCCTAATGACATTGAAAGTATGAAAAGCCCTGTGGAGGTATGGAGAGACAGCAAACTACTTTGTAAGCAACCCCATTGATTTCCCAGGGCTTGTAAAATTAGCAATTAGAGCATTCGAAAAGGAAGGATAATTACTGCTACCAACTGGTCACAACCCTTTTCCCTTAGAGTAGTGTTGTCTTAGCCACAGAGCAGAGCTGATCTTTATGGGGGTTTGGGGAATAGTGGTGTTACTTTATTGCAGCTAGGTAAATAGAAACAGGGGCCTGGAGTCAGGAAGACCTGAGTTCAAATCCAGCCTCAGACACTTATTAGCTGTGTGACACTGAGCAAATCACTTAACCCTGTTTACGTCTGTTTCCTCATCTGTAAAATGAGCTGGAGAAGGAAATGGAAAACCACTCCAGTATTTTTACCAAGAAAACCCCAAAAGGGGTCATGAAGAATTGGAAATGACTAAACATGGTTGAAGCTAGTGTATATCTCAGACAGTCTTCTCTTACACAAATTTTTTTTTTAATTTTCTTCTGTAGTGTTAAAATGAATAAAGGTACCTAGGAGCAGTTGCCTTTTTTTTTTTTTTAATTTTATTGATGGCTTTTCTTTTTACCTCATATGTCCCTGGTTTCTCCCTTCCCTAATTAGCCTTCACATGGTAGTAGGTGTGTGTGTGTATGTGTGTGTGTGTGTGTGTGTGTGTCTGTCTGTCTGTCTATCTGTATCTGTGTATCTGTATTTGGGGGAGTGTAGTGACTGTTAGCCTGGACCTAGGGTTTTCATTTGCGTAAGTTAAGTGACTTGCCCACTGTCACACAGTCAGGAAATGTTCAGACAGGATTTGAACCCAGGTGTGCTTGACTTTGAGTCTTAATCCTGACCTGAGTCAGGATTATGTCCTGAGTACTTTTGAGAGCACAGGAAGCCTAGGCAACATAGTACTGGAAAGGATATGAGACCTGGGACTAAGGAGATTTGTACTCCAGTCTTGGTTCTTCATTAACAAGCTATGTGTCCTTAGTCAAATGCCTTAAATCTCTTTTGACCTCTGTTTCCACATCTGTAAAGGGAATGGAGTCACTCTAGATGACCTCTAAGGTCTCATCTATCTCTAAAATTCTATGACTATAAATGCGATCTTAATTAGTTAAATGTTTCTTAGTTAACCATCGTCTGAAAGATTCAATCCTATTTGCCCATTATTTGAGAAGGAATGCAAGCAATTACCTGAGTGGAAGATCTTTCTCAGGACCACCTTACGTTTTCTGAATAGCTCTGTTAAAACTCATCATCTCTGACATTTCCTTGGTTGTCTCTGGCTAAATCTCAGATCTGGCTTAATGTTGAAGAGTCAATTGTTAAATTTAGTACGTGTAATCTGAAATCACAAATACTACCGATCAGGGCTTGATTTATTGTTTCGTTGCTTTCTGGATTTAAGAAATTAATGTAGAAAATGTTAATAATTCATATTGAACTTATTAGTTTGCTGTGCAGCCCTTTGTTAAATGTATGATAGATTAAGTATGTTAACTTTTAACATACTTAAAGTAAGTAAGTAAGTTAAAAGTATGATAGATTTCAGTTGCTGAAAAAAACCTGAGAGAGCCATACTCCATAGGAATCTTAGCAGATTGACCTTGAAAGGTTGAGCAAAGGGCAGGAATCATTTAAAAGGGGTGAAGAATTGCTAATGGGTGTCCATCCTCAAAGACAATGAACTATCCCTACAGACGATGTTTCTGAACCAATGAAACTTCCACAGGACATGGATGTCCGTCAGGTCACCCAGGCCAGGCTCACTCCTGCCTCAAGCTTTCATACATACTCCAGCCTTGCCTGGAATGCTTTCCTCTTTTCCTATTCAAATCTTACTCATCCTTCATGACCTAAGTAGATCAGACGCTGCCTCTTTCATGAAGCATTTCCTGACCATTCTAGCCATCAGGGATCTTTTCTGAAGTTCTACTGAATAGCTGTTTCACACAATTTAGCACTTAATTATATTCCATCTCATATTATCTACCGTTATTTTATGAGTGTATATTTTGTCTCCCCAACCAGATTGCAAGCCCCTTGAGGGCAGGAGTCACACCTGGTATTTATTCATTCTACATTCCTTCACAGCAGAGATGTCAAACACTCCCACAATATGCCCCAAGTTCAGCCAGAACCAGAGTAAAATGTTGTTCCTATCTTATTTTAATGTGTTGATGTATTAATATTTTTTTTAAAAAATTAATATTAAATGGTTCTCTAAGGCGATAATGCAGCCTCTAGGGGGTCCTTATGTAAAGTTTAGTGGCCTCCATTGACACCACCAATCCAGGCTATACTCGCAATGCCTAGTATTTTCCACCTTCTGAATCAAGATGCCTTGTCTTTGTCTTACACTTTGGTTCCACACTCTATCTGTTGCTTTGCTTGTTCCCCCAGTTAATTCCTAACCCTGGTCGCTATGCAAAACATTGGTGTTCCTGTCTGTTTCAGATCTATTCACTCTTACCTTAAATCCATACTGAGTACCTAGGAGCCATGGCTGATTGGTTGACTGATTGAGAGATGAACCCTAATAACAATTTAACTTGGTGTCTATGAACTTGATTTAAAGAAAGAGAGAGAGAATATTTTAATAAAATTGGTTTCCTTTGTAACCCTGTGTATTTTATGTATTTAAAAACATTATTCTGAGAAAGGGGTTCATAGGCTTCACCAGATTGCCAAAGAGGTCCATGACTCAAGGAAGGAAGTAAACAAGTGTTTATGTTTATGTTCTATTTATGCTGTATGTGCCTGGCACTGTGCTAACTATTAGATACATAAATACAGGCTAAAAAGAAAGACAGTCTCTATCCTCAAGGAACATACAATGGTGGAAGACAATGCAGAAAAGGGAGCTGGAAAGGGGTGACTGTGGTGGTAGAAATTATGTTACCTTACATGGAGGCGTGGTTTTGAAGTCCAGAGAGAGTCAGGAACTAAGCTCCTAGAGGAATAAATATAGGTGGGCCTGGGCCCCTCCACAAAATGGAGGTTCCAGAAGGAACTCACATGGGAGAAGGTGGAGAAGGGCAGACAGGACTTGGAGAGAGATGTTCCATAGTGAGTAGGCCATGGAAGGCCATGGAAAGTCCCAATTGCCCAGGGATGTTCCAGGATAATAAGGACAATTGTGTTAACCCTTGCCTTAAATCCATACTGATCAAGTGAACAGGAAGCCTTGGTGGATTCATGGATTGAGACAGACATCCACATGAGCCACTGCTCAGTTATTATTTGTGATTCTGAGGCCATTGAGTTGTTAACTATTTGTTATTACATATGTAAGTTACATTCATATGATCATTTTAAGACTTGAAGCTTTTCTCAGGTTAAACTATTCTTGTTATGTACATGCATTAGGAATTGTTCCCAAAACCTATCTGTACTTAAGTTCTGCAAAGTTAGACTGTAGTGAGTAATTTCCATAACTTTTTTTTTCTTTTTAAAAAGCTAGGGCTGTTCATTGTAATGATACATATTTATGCATTCTAGAAAACCACATTCCTGAAGCTGGTTTAATTTAAACTTTATTTTATGTTCATATCTGCTGACTGCATGCTATGATAACTGGAAGATTTCTCAAGGTTATTGGAATATTTCCAAGACTGCTTGTTCTGCCTGTGTGGTGAATATCACGTTACACATGGCAAGGGCAAAGTCTATGCAGCAGTTTTCCTTCTCAAGACAAATGTAAGGGAGAAGAGAGAATGAGAAAGAGAAGGGCTGGCCATATTTGAGGACAAAGTGTCAAAATGGGGATGTATTCTTTTGAATATTTAGAATTGGGTCAATGTTGAGGCTGAGGGGAGAGGAAGGATGGTAAACTAAGGGAGTAAGGGTCTTAATTTTCTTCAGAGATTAGAGGTATACAATTCTTTGTGAGAGACTTTCAAGTCTATTCAAAGAAAGAATTATCAGAAGATCCCTATTTTTCAGGGCTGCGGTTGCCTTGTCTCTCTCCTTTTAAGGGTGGTTGCTTAAGATTAAAACATTATGAATTACAAAAACCTGTGTTCCCCTTTCCAGCACTTCATCCAAGCACCAAAAACAAGGGTAAATAAAGTAAAGATCATCAGGAAATCCTGGTACTGGGACAGCAGCTAGAACCAGTTCTGGTGTTAAATGAACTTGAAGTTATAAAGAGGCATCAAAATGGTGGCTGTTGGGAAAATTAAAGGGCCAAAAATGTCTTCTGTGTGCTTATAATAGGCACCTGGTCACTTGAAAGGATTTGAATTTGGAAGAGAAAATTAGTTCAGGGACTTTTTAGGGATAGTCTAACTATTTCAAAGACCCCCTCTAAGTAAGGTGGTGCGGCTAGACCAGAAGTCAGGAAGACTTGTGTTCAAATCTGACCTCAGACACACTAGCTATGGGACCTCAGGCATGTCACTTAACTTCTGTTTGCTTAAATTCCCTCATCTGTCAAATGGGGGGAGGTAACAACACTACCTCCCAGGGCATAATTACATGTCACTTTAAGGTTTGCATAGTACATCACAAGTATTACCAGATTTGATCTTTGAAACAACAGTGGAAAATATTGCTGTTATTATTCATAATTTCCGAATGAGGCAACTGAGACTGAGGATGATTATATGACTTGTCTAGCATAACACAGCAAGTAAGTATCTGAGGCAGAATTTGAGTATAGACTTCATCTGATAGCCTAGAAAGCAAATCTTTAACAATCCAGAATAACACTGACAAACATTACCAATGTGGAATAACCAGGAAGAATAAAGAGGCTCCACTGAAGTTTTTACCAGTCAAGCATGTGCTCCCTCCAGGTAGGGTAGCCAATCACATGTTAAATTTTTCCTGAATCTTCTTCTGCCACATTCAGATCCCTGGCCAGATTCTAGGGATGTGAATTTTCTGGACCATGTGTTGTTGTTGTCCTTCATTCTCGAAGAGGAACAAAATGACACCACCATGTTAAAATCAAGTTACAGTGTGTCCAACTGTGGCTGATCAGACCAATATGAGCTCAAAAGCTCTACCACAGATTGGGCACAAATAGTTCATGTGAATATTTGGGATGGATTCTCTAAATTTGTGCATCTTGCATTTCTTCTGAGCTACTTCAATTCTGTTTTGCTCATAGAGTACAGCATCTTCTCTGATAAGAGCACGCCATGCTGGGCAGATCTATGCCAGTGTCTCCCACATCATGCAAATTTTAAGGATCATTGAGCCTTGTGGTCATTCATTGGAGTACAGAACCAGAGTTAGCATAGTGCTTTGTTTTGAATGCTGTGGATAAGTTTACTTACTTTGGCAGTATACTTTCCAGGGATGCACACATTGATAATGAGGTTGACTCACCCATTACCACAGCTAGCTCAGTGTTTGGGAGGCTCTGAAGGAAAGTGTGAGAGAGAAGAGGCATTAGACTGATTACCAAACTGAAGTCGTTGTGCTGACCTCATTGTTGTATGCCTGTGAAACCTGGACAGTATACCAGTGCCATGCCAGGAAACTGAATCACTACCATTTGAATTGTCTTAGGAAGATTCTGACAATCATCTGACAGGATAAAGCACTAGACACTAAGGTCCTTTCAAGAACTAAACTGCCAAGCATTCAAACTCTGCTGCAAAGAGCGCAACTCTGATGGGCTGGCCATACTGTTCAAATGCCAAATGTACACTTACCTAAAAGACTATTCTATGGAGAATTCACATAGAGCAAGTGCTCACATGGTGGCCAGAAAAGAGATCAAGTGTAATATACAGCAGAATGTGTACCCAAGAGAAAGGCTAATTCAACAAATGCCGAACAACAAACATCCAATTCTTATGACTTTTTCTTTGCAGAACATCAGGGTGATCAGGTGGGGCTAGTCTTAACTAGAAAGAACTTGGAGTAGTTGTCAATTTAGTTGGTGTAATTTGGGTAAGACCCTTGAGCTTAAAACAACAACAACAACAACAAAAAGCCTTTTCCATCCAATTTACTGCTGTATAAATAGTTTTATTTTCATTCTTTTGTATTCTTGGAAATTCAAATACCATTGGGAAAAGGAAGTGTTAAATCTTATGAACTTTTTCATCATTAATGAGTTGACCAGATACCATCCTGAGATTGTCTAGCTATAAGACAAGTAGGAAAAGGATGTTGAGGCAGTAGGTAACTGAGTGGGGCAGAGGAAATGGAAGCAGAAATGGGAAATTAGATGTACCAAAGCTAAATCCTACCTAATAACACAATTCATCTCACTCCCTGTCACCCTATGCCTCAAATTCAACATTCACTAAGTACCTAATACAGCACTTCTTCAAGTCAGTACCTCAAATTTAACACCTGAATCTAGTAAGAAGACAGTTAGAAGGCCTGGGTTCCCATGCTACTAATTAGTAATTTATGACCTTAGACAATAATAGCTAGCATTTGCGTTGTACTTTAAGCTTTGCAAAATGCTTTACTACTGTTATTTCATTTGACCCTCACCACGACCCTGTGAGATAGGTGCTATTATTAATCCCATCTTACAAATGAGAAAATTAAGGCAGACAGAAGTTATGTGACTTGACCAGTGTCACACAGCTAAGTAACTATCTGAGGCAGGATTTGAATTCAGGTTTTCCTGACTCTACATTCAGCCCCTCTATCCTCTGCACCACTTAGTTGCCTCAAGTCACATGACCTCTCTGGCTTTCTGTTTCGTCAAACTACAAAATGAGAAGGTTGAGCCAGATGATCTATAAGAACCTTTCCATTATAAAAATAAGAACCATTCCCCAATTGATAAATGGTCAAAGATATGAACAGGAAATTTTCAGAAGAAAAAAAATCTATCGGTAGTTACATGAGAAAATGCTCTAAATCACTATTAATTAGAGAAGTTCAAACTGAAACAACTCTGAGGTGGCATTTCACACTTATGAGATTGGCTAACTAAACAGAAAAGGGAAATGACAAATACTACAGGAGATGTGGAAAAGTTGGGACACTAATGCACTGTTGGTGGAGTGTGAACTAGTTCAACCATTCTGGAGAGCAACTTAGTACTATGCCCAGAGAGCTATCAAACTGTGCATATCCTTAACATGGTCTGTACTAGGTCTGTCTCCCAAAGAGATCAAAGAAAGGGGGAAAGGATTTATATGTACTAGAATATGTATAGCAACTCTTTTTGTGGTGGGAAAGAATTGGAAACTGAGGGGATGCCTATCAATTGTGGAATGGCTGAACAAGTTGTGGTATGAACATGATGAAATACTCTTCTGCTATAAGAAATGATAAAGAGGATGGTTTCAGACTTATATGAACTGACGGAAAGCAAAGTGAGCAGAAACAGTAACAACAATATTGTAACAATGATCAGCTCTGCAAGTCTTAGCTAATCTGATCAAGACAATGATCCAAGACAGTTCCCAAGGACCCATGATGAAAAATGCTATACACCTCCAGAGAGAGAACTGGTAAACTCTGCGTGCAGATTGAAGAATTTTTTCACTTTCTTTTTCTTTTCTTTTCTTTTTTTTTTTTTGCATGACTTCATACGTATAATTGATATATTGGTTGCCTTCTCAATGGGTGGTGTAGGGGCAGAAGGGAGGGAGAGAATTTGAAACTCATAATTTTTTTTAAAGAAGGTTAAAAATAACACTTCAAAAAAAATAAAAGATGCTTTCCCACTCTAAATTCTAATGCTGTTATCTCATGATGGGACCTTAAATGGCAGTACTGGCAGGAGCTAAAAATACGAGTATATTTGTGGAGGGTTAGAAATGTCTTTGGGACAGCTGGGTGGTTCAGCATCTAGAGTGCTGGGCCTGAAATCAGGAAAACCTGAGTTTAAATCCACCCTTAGATACTACCTCTGTGATTCAGGGCAAGTCACTCAACCCTGTCTGTCTCAGTTTTCTCTTCTGCAAAATGAGTTGGAGAAGGAAATGGCAAACCACTCCAGTATCTTTGCCAAGAAAACCCCAAATGGGGTCACTAAGAGTCAAACATGAGTGAAATGACTGAACAACAATAGAAACATCTTCTCTACTTTTCTTCCTGGGGATATGAGTATGGAGAGGAGATTGCAGGTATAATTAAAAAGACTAACTCTTCTTAGATCACCTGGTTCATTCAGAATCCTGTGTTGTCTACACCCTAACTGGTCTCTCTAAGTCCTGCTCTTAGATTCATCATTGGAGTGTAATTCTAACTCCCTCATGTTCTTATAAACCCAGCTTGAGTAAAGCCTCCCTGCTCATTTCCCAGCAATTTTCAACCCTCTTTGCCACCACTCAATAGCAAATTATGGTTCCATGTGCCTCTGACAAATTTTCCCGTGAAAAAATACCTTTAGGGAATTTAAGTCACAGAGAACTAAGCAAATTGATTTTGGTTACAGAGAAGAAGCAATTGTTTTTTTTCAAGTTATAAAATTAAAAAAAATAGAGAATTAACTTAAGCAGAATAAGAAATAGACTAGAACTTTGTCCCATTTTATAACTGCGAATTCTTAAAAAATCTGAAGTTGGTAGATATCTGTGTAGGATATGACTATTACATTTTTCTCCTTATTATCATAGACCTACAAACCCAAACTTCATTTAGAGAATCTGTAGAAAGAAATGAACACGTAATCAGCACTGGGTCCAGTTCAACTGATAGTGAAGATCTAATGACACTTTCCAGGACTTCATGCTCAAATACTTAAATGAATTTGGGATTTCATTAATTCAGATGTTCCCTCTAATATTACAGATCAACCTCTCCATGTTTGTACATCCTGTGTGACCCCTATGTCCTCCCATAATTTTTCCACAAGAGCATCTATCCAACATGTTTAGGAGCTTCCTTGATGTCTCCGGACACAACAAAGATACCACCGAAACACATGAGCTGCGCACCTGCCATCTCTTGCTCATTCCATGTGACCAGCCCATTTTCTTTATTTCCACCACATTTTCCTGATGGCATTCTTTGTTGTTGTTTAGTTTTCAGCCATGTCCAACTCTTTTTTTAAATTAAAAAAATTTTTTTTTTCATGTCCAATTCTTTCATGACCCCATTTGTGGTTTTCTTGGCAAAAATACTGGAGTGGTATGCTTTCTCCTGCTCATTTTACACACCAGGAAATTGAGGCAAACAGGGTTAAATGACTCGCCCAGGGTTACAAAGCTAGTAAGTGACTGAGGCCAGATTTGGGCACAACTGAATACTTCATCCTAGATTTTCTGATATAGAAAGAAAAGAAACCTCAGCATAGTCTGACATGAACCCTAGGTTTTGGGAAAGCATATTTCAAAGGGTTCAAAACAAAAATAGGTAGCCCCATGCTTCAGAAGAGGTCAGCACAAGAGGGATGGGAGATTCTAAAAAATGAGATTCTGAAGACACAGAAGCAAACAATTCCAATGAGGAGGGAAAGTGGGATTTTTCTGAAGATACCAATGTCTATGCAGAGGACATCTACCAAACAAATTTAGATTTTTCAAAGAAATGTACTCAAGATGTAATCAGGGCCAGGTGAGAGAGATTGAATGTGAGTGTGGCATGGTCTTCTAAAAAAGTGTCACAAATGCTAAGGCTCAGAAGAAGCGGAAGCTAGTGGCAGAAGCTAAGCATAATGAAAAAGGGGTTTTTGTTTTTAGCTATATTGGGAGAAAAAGGAAAATCAAAGAAAGGAGAGGAATTTATCTCAGAGTGAATAGCTTGAAAATTATTGTGTTGTAGATGCAGCTATAACCCCAGCACCCTCTTGATTTAGGTTCAGTGTTGGGGTGAAATGAGTCACTTATAAGTCATTGAACATATAACAAAGGAGAAGATTTATTTGCTCCAATATGGCAAGAATATGCAACAAGAGTACAGTGGTGCTCAGCTTCTTTGGACAATCCCTTCCTCTCTGTCTGGCATTACATCTGGTTAATAAGTCTTCAGAGTTTGGTGACTCAAATGGTCTCATGCATCTACCAATTCTGAGAGGCCCATACTACATGGGCTGGGACTTTTTAATGCCTCTTGGTCAGAAAGACACATCAGAAAAGCTGAGGCCAAAGGAAGATGAATCAGGAAAATGCTGGTCCTATCAAAAACTGATAACAGAGGAAAAGCAGAGATGCTCAGTTATTTCAAATGACCTTTACATTGGAAATGACAGAATAGAAACTACTATGAGAGAGTTAATAACTAAGATAAGTAAGGAGCTAGAAAGAGAGCAATTAGTTGCCCCTGAAGAATTGAAATCAACTGGGTGAGATGTAGTACATCCTCTGGTCCTGAAAGAACTGGCAAATGTGACTGCCAGAACACCACCAGTCATATCTAAAAGATCACAGAGAACAGAAGGATTGGAGGAAGGAAAATATTGGACCAATTCTCAAAAAAATTGGGAAGAGAATGGTATCTGCAAACTATATGTCAATGAGTTTGGCTTTAATTAATCTAAAAATTCTAGAAGGGATCATTAAAAAGATGGTTGATGCTCCTTAATACAGTGCCTTCCCTCCATTGATTATCTACATTTATCTTGTTTATTATATCTTGTTCTGGGGCGGCTAGGTGGCACAGATAGAGCACTGGCCCTGAAGTCAGGAGTACCTGAGTTCAAATCTGGCGTCACACCAAACACTTGACACTAGCTGTGTGACCCTGGGTAAGTCACTTAACCCCAATTGCATAAAAATAAAGAATTATGTCTTGTTCATTGTTTTCCTACTGTTTCTCCCCATTAGATTGTGAGCTCCTTGAGATCAGGCACTGTCTTTTGCCTTTCTTTGTGTCCCCAGCACTTAGCATGGTGCTTGGCACATAGTAGGTGCTTAATAAATGCTTATGGAATGTCTGACTTGAATACCTAGAAAGGGAAGTGATAATTAGAGAATTAGCATGGCTTCATCAAAAAACAGGAAGTGCTAATCACGAATTTATATTTTTTTTGAAAAAGCAATATTTTATTTTATTTTTTTAAAGAAGCATAATATGCTGTTTTTAGGGAGCAGAACAAGATAAATTATTCATTTTCTCTCCTAGAGGCTACCTTGGAGAGTAGGGCATACAAATTTAAAGAGCTGAGATGGAGCCCATGAAAACTGAACAGGAGCATCAGTAAGCCAAGTATCGGGGTTTGCTGGTAAAAGAAAAGAGTGGAGTCATCTGACGGGAAGTGGAATTTCCTCAGTCTCACAATAGTCATAAGATTTTCCAAAAAAGCCATCAAAATATTTCCAGCCGCAAAAATATTCACAAAGGGTAACTGACAGATTCCAAATGTTCATTTGTCTGTCATAAGTATAATTTTGGAGTCAGTAGCATAGGTTTTTGTAATAGGAGTACAGAAACTTTTAGAGGGTCTTCAAGGTGTGCCTTTCTTTTCAACATAGATCAAGCGAATTTGTAACCTGTAAGTATGCAGATTGCTTAGATAACATCAATGAGCTGTGTTAGATTAATCTAGACTGTTAAAAATGTTGTAACACACTCTTGGTCTTTGATCAACATTTATGCTATTGTCAATGGATTAAGCTCTTTATAGAATCATTCAAATTGTTACTTCATTTGTCAACTGCTTGACTCTGAAAAAGGGAAAGATACCATGGCTGAGGATCCCTAAAGTTAGAAAAGTTTAAGCCGAATTTGGATCAGAGTGCTAGAAGAGATTTTAAAGGTCATATAATGCAAACTTCTCGTGTTTCCTGATTCTGACATATATTGGCTATGTGACCCTGGCCAAGTTATTTATCCTCTCTGTTCTTTAAGCAACCAAGACTAAGAATAAGTTTCAAAGATGGTGTCTATTTGAATTGACAGAGAGTTTTCTCATCTAGGCATTTCCTATATGGATGAAATCACAGGTCTAATCACTAGCTCTATCCATTTTTATTTTATTCTTTTTTTTAATAGTTACTAATCTTCACACTGGTTATTTGTATTGATAACATGACCTAATTATAAATCTCTGATCCATTTGCTGATTGAGTTTTCTGAAATCTGTTGATTGATAAG